>NW_028246067.1:0-79305 GCF_964263255.1 Lissotriton vulgaris | reverse complement strand
TCCAAAATGAAATGTGGGTCACATTGTATCAAAATATTGGCCGGAGCAGCTAAGTCTGCCAATTGTCTCCCCATGTGTTCAGTAAGGGGGATAATAGTTCAGGACAAATGGCTTTATTGGCAGGACCAGGGGTACGAGTCAGGGCTGGACTGGGAACCAAAACCTGCCCTTGCAAAGTGTTCGGCCGGACCCTCCCCCCCTCCTGGGGGGTTGTGGGTGCCACCGAGCTCTTTGCTGGGGCCGGTTTTCTGCCGATTCTGTTACAGGGCCGATTTTAAATGGCCCTGTAACAAAAACAGCCCCCAGGGGCCCCAAACCGGCCTCCCACCCGTGCAGAAACCGGGGGATTGCCCGGTGCCCGCTATGGCCAGTCTGGCCCAGGTACGGGTGCTGGCTGGAGTCTTAAACCTCCTTAGCTCCCCAGGCTCAGGAACCAGGAAAGTTGAAAGCACCAACTAAGGGCATCCTTAGCCAATGGACTGGGGATGACTGTCCCTACTTAGGACATGGTGGCTTCAGACTGGGGAGAATCCTTGTACCCTTCAAGGGTGTGGAGCGGAGATGGGACCCAACACGAAGGCAGAGGAAGACGCCAGGCCCTGGTGGTGTTGCACCGGTGAGGAGTCTAGGACACCTATTGTTTGGCCAGCTCCTGTAATCTGTCCATGAGAGGCAAGAAACGCCTTGGCTTTCCCCTGGGAAGCCAAGGCTCCTGGCACCGGGCAGGGACACCTTTCCTAACCAGGCCATGGTGTTGTTGGAACCATGAAGGAGTATGGAGCTCCTTTAGGCTGGACACCTCTTGCAATTCCCCCCATCGCATGGGGCTGAATTCATTGCTCTTGTTTGGGAAGGGGGGCTCCAGGCACTGGACAGCGCATCCTTCCCTACTCAGGCCAGATTAGCTGGCTGGAGAGGAGTACGGGGCTCCTGTGGGCTGAAACTGAAAGAAAGATCACTTGGAACTGATGTAAGTCTAGACCACAATACTCAATAGATGATTAGTGATGGATTGGTAGGAATGAACCGGAATGTTGTGGGGAGGTCTTGAATCTGTTACTGCTGTATAAGGTCTTGTGTTGATGGCTTCCTATCATAACTGTTTGTAAACATGTGATTCAGACTGGGGAACATATAACAATATTTATGTGGCTATAGTTGTCAGATGTGCTTTATGTTGCCTACTGTCAGAAATTCGGTGTATGGGTGGGAGCACCAAGACAAAGCCAATAAACTCAACCAGATTCTCAATAGAATGTTCTGAGAGAATATTTGCTCAACCCCTGGTAGTTAAGGCACAAGCAACAGGCAGGCCCCAGAGAAGTGTGTGCTAAATTCAAGCATTACCAACAAAAGTAAAGCACACAGCACAATCAAATTCCCAACCAAATTTAGAAAAATAGAGAGAAACAATGAGCAAAGTTACACCAAGATAATAAAAATTGCTTAATGGAAACTTGAGATATGAACAGCTCATGGTGGACCTGGAAATACATGCTTGCCCCAGTATTGGAACTTTCATAGATTCCCATGCTTTGCATCATTCCCCGTCGTCGAAATGGGAGCCTCGGTAGTATAAAAACTATAGAAACAAAAGAGAAAAACAGGCCTAGACCTCATCTCATTTTGTATCCTATCACTCTCTTTGTGTAAAAGAGACCAAACTTTTGCCAGGACCAATCAGAGCAGCCTCACCCTCTAGAACCTTCCTGAGAGAGCTCAGAGCCTCAGATTTTTCTACTGCACGTTGTACGCATGACTTATTTGAAACTCAATTATCTGGAGTGAGTTACTGAATGGGTCCCTCTCTCTTCGAACAACTAGTTCTGTAGATTCCAAACAGGGGGTATCGAGGCATTTGTTAGATACTGGGATCAGGAAGGTCCTGATAAATGTTTTGGTGACCTGCTACTGTAGGCACAAGTCAAGCAGCTGAAACATGTTGCGGATTCCCTCAGTAGGTCCACAATTTCCAATCATGAGTTGGAGCTCCATCAATCAACTTTGAATCGTATTCTTCAGAAGTGGGTTTACTATAGGCTCAAAAGCCACAGTGATTTCATACAGAGATTTTTAGAGCCACGTGTGTCAGTCGTGTTCAATCCATTTGGATTTTTACAGTCCAATTCCAAGATGTACTTGGTGTCAAAGCGCCTGAGAGCTGCCTCCCTATTCCCCCCGCGCTTGGGGCAAAGAACACAGTCAATTACAAAATATTTCAGATGTTGCAGGTCATTTGAGTGTACTTCTTTAAAATGCTGTGCCGCCGGATAGGACTTGTCTGAATTAGTGATAGCCCTGAAGTGCTGGAGCACTCTCTTGTGGACCTGTAGCTTGGTATTGCCCACATACTGTAGGCCACAGGAGCACTCCAGCACATAAATTGCATATTCAGACTTGCATGTCAACCATTTGTCAATAATGAAAGGCCTGTCTCTGAATGGTGTGGAATATGATGTTTTAATAATTCCATATTTGCAGGCCCTGCATGTCTGACACTTGTAAAAACCTTTCAGATTAGATACCAACTGTCCCTAGGTTTTGTATCTGGGCTATTATTAACAACCAGATCCAGAAGCTAGGTGCCCTTCTGTAAGTGATCATGGGAGAGCTTGGTAAACTTTCTCCCAAGATGGGGTCACGCTGAATCAAATGCCAACTTTTCTTTAAAATTCTGTACAGGTTATCTTTTTGTCTATTGTAGGTAAAAATGAGTCTCGGGCTGTTGCTCTTTTTATCCACCCTACTATTTGAAGTAGTCTGAGGGGTGCTCATATTCTCTTTAGATGTTTTCAGTGACAATTCAGTGCGAGACATATTCCTAGTGAGCTTTATTGCATCATCTAAGATGTGCTCATCATATCTCCTTTCACAGAATCTGTCCTTACACTGTTTTTGAACAATTTCCAAGTCCTCATCCCTACTGCAGATTCTCCGAATCCACAACATCTCCCCATATGGGATGCTGCGGATTGTGTGCTTCGGATGAAAACTCGATGAGTGGAGTATTGAGTTACCCGCGGTTGTTTTGCGGTGTAACCTGGTTTCAAGTTTGTGATTAATTACAAATATCTCCACATCTAAGAAAGTGATGAACCTATCACTGATGTCATGAGTGAAATGTAAGTTCAAATCATTGATGTTTAATTTAGCAACAAACTCATCTGCACTCTTTTTGTCCCCATTCCAAACTACCAAAAGGTTGTCGATGTAATGGACCCATTTTACTACATTCTTAGAAAAGTATCCGGAAAACTCTGTTAAAAGAATCATGCACTCACACCATCCCATATGTAAGCAGGCATAGCTGGGGGAAAACTAGCCCCCATAGCTACGCCCCTCACTTGATGGTATACATTTTGATCAAACATTAAATATTTATTTTCCAACCAGAATCGTTAAATCAATGAGCATTTTGTTATGTGTATAGAACTCTATGGGCCTATTACCTAGGAAATAGCTCAGTGCTCTTAAACCATCATCATGTCTGATTGAAGTATAAAGATTGGATACATCTAATGACACAAGTAAAAATTCATTATTCTAATGAAAACCATGAATTTGTTTTAAAAAATCTGTTGTATCCCTAACATAAGATGGAAGCTTTTTTACATGCTCCTGTAAAAAAGAGTCTGTATACACAGAGATGTTCTCCAACAAGCCCTGCTTGGCTGAAATTATTGGTCTTCCTGGTGGGCAGGTAATGTTATTATGTACCTTAGGTAACAGATACATGATTGGTAAAACAGGGTAATAAATGTTTAAAAAAGTAAACTTATCCTGTTTCAAGATTCACATGCTCTTCCACACTAACAGTTTGGTATATAGTAGGTTTTGTACTGTCTTAGTCACTTGGTTGATTGTTAATTGTTAATCTTATAGCAGTCCCGGTCTAATATTTGGCATGATGCTTCCTCCTGATATAATTTGAGAGTCCAGATTACTACATTTCCGCCCTTGTCTGAGCCACGAACTACTATAGCATAATTATCACATAACTTTTTAATTAATTGGTGGTATTGTCACTGATGTTGATTTCTTTTGGTTGCCATTTCTATTTCAATGTTGAAATTCAATTTCTTTACTTCTGCTGTGACAATTTCATGAAACGTGTCTACAGAATACTTCGGCATCACAGGTATAAATATAGATTTCGGTTTGAACCCTGCGTTAGGAGTGACATTAATCACAATTGATTAATTTTCCAACATTCTTTGAGTGGAAATCTGCTCACCTCGGCTACAATTGTGTTTCAGTCCACATAAATCGCGCAATGTATTTGTATTGGACGCTGACAGATTGCTTTGCAAATTATTAGAAGCATCCAATATTTCAGCTTTTTTAGTCCTCGTATGATGATACTTTTGAAACTTAAGCTTCCAAATAAAGTTATAATTGTCCGCTCTGGTTTGTGGGTAATTGAAATTATTCTCCGGACAGAAGGAGAGTCCCAAAGCCAACAGTTGTTGTTCGGCTTTATCCAACACCATTTAAGAAAGGTTGATGATGGAATTGGCATTGTGCATTTGCAGTTGTTGTGTTATTTGCGCCTCCACCACCTGTTGTTCGTGTTGGTTGTTTTCGGTCTGGCGCCTGCATCTCCATCTTTCTTTTCGTTTGATGTTTCTCCTCTAGTTATATTGGGTTTTGGATTTGTGTTTCTGGGACGTAGAGTTTGTCGCCTCTCCTCCCATAAAAAACCCACCTCCTCTACCAACGTGTATTTTTGTGCATTTAACCCTCTTGGGGTGATTTCTGTTTCCGATTCAGTTTCAACGGACAAACTTAGGTTAGATACTGAGGCTGTTGTGGATAGCCCACTACTCAGGCCTACCCTTGCTCCTTCTCCTTTTTGGTCATCATTCTTCTTATAGGTTGATTTGGCTGCATCATACTTGCGCGCAAATATAAATATCTGACCCTGGTCATAATCGTTTTGATCTCGATGAAACTTGTATGTCTTGCGCTTTTTTATGATGTCTTCATCTTTTGTGAGTCATATAGTCATGTCCTCTCTCAATTTGGTATTCAGTTCAATGAATATATATATATATGAAAGAGAATATTAGTTATGGATTCCTTACCTTAGAATTACCACCAGGCGTCAGACTGGATCCAGAGAATTTTTCTTCAGCAGTACCCCTGAGCGTCGGTAGGTGCCATCAGTTGACTCCGCGTTCGTCGTTGGTATCATGATCACCAAAATGACATCACAGTATCTACTTATACGCCACCCCTGCGCGCTGACGTCAGTTCTTTCTTTTTCCACACCCGCCAGCGCAAATCCGGAGAGAGCGGTAGCCTTAGTCTTTTTTGACAACAGTTTTTCTTACTTTTTGTTCACTTATTTTTTCGAGTCGTTCGACTCCTGGTGCAAGGGATGTCACATCAAACTTTGTGACTCCTGTCACAAGTTGATGGCGGTCACAGACCCACATCTCATGTGCCTTTGGTGTCTGGAGCGCGACCATGACCCAGAGTTGTGCTCCGACTGCCGGGCCATGAACCCGAAGACTTTGCGGGAGCAGTCCCAAAAGCTTCTCAAGGCCCGGCAGTCAGCTCTGCACCGCTCGAGGTCCTGGTCAAGAAGGAGGTCGCTGGATCAGTTGCAGAGTCACCACCATCACTCCTCTTTGAAGTGTTTGTCTTTAGGTAAGTGGAACCACAAGAATAAGACGAAGAAGCACCGTCGCTCTTCGCTTTCTTCCCGTCCGGCGGCTGACATGACGCGGGATGCATGAAGTAGTCATCCGGCTCTGCCCTTGGTGCCTGTTGGGTCAGCTGCGACCTTCCATCCCAGGGAGTCGTGGGCGACCCTTGCCCGGACTCGACTGGGGGATCTAGGACTTCAAATCCGGCGGATCGTGCCCCAGTGCTGAGGCCCCAGGGATCCGCATTGGCACCGGTCGACCTTACGACACCTCCTCCTGCGCCGAGTCCATACACAACATCTCCGCCCGTTGTGTCCCCATTCGGCGTCAACCCCAGCCTCCCCCTCGACATGGACACGGAGCCGGACTAGCGTCGACCGACTGGAGAGAGGAACATGGTGAAGCCAGTGGTCTGGATAAATCCCCAGACCTTGGTATGCTTTCTCCCCCTGCCTTGGCTACAGAGGAGGGAGCCTCCTACTCTGTGGTGTTGCATAGGGCGGCAGAGGCCTTGGGCCTTGAGCTACCTATGATGGCAGTCAGGACTAACCTCCTGACTGAGGTGCTTCAGCCAGCAGCAGCCTTTTCGGAGCCCCTGCTGCTGTTCAATGAGGCCCTAACAGATATCCTTCTAAGCACCTGGACCAAGCCCGGCACATGGGCTCCTGTGGATAGGATGATTGCCCAATGCCACCGCCAGGCCAGGGCGACCCCATTTTCCTCTCCCAACAGCCAACCCCTGAGAGATTGGTGGTCCAAGCCTCGATGTCCAAAGGCGCGTTCCCTATTGCTCCCCAGGTAGGGAATCCAAGTAGCTGAATCAGCTTGGGAAGAAGATGCTTTCTTCTGCCAGCTTATGACTGTGGTCGGTGAACACCGCATGTCTCTTGGACCATTACACCCACTCTGTGTGGGACACGGTTGCGCAGGTGCTGCCACAGTGCTCGGAGGAGGTCTGGGTCGCACTCTCCCGTGCAGTTACTGAAGTGAGCTATACAGCAAAGTTTGCCATTCACTGTAGTCTGGACACCAACCACTCGCTAGGCACGACGATTTCAATGTCAGTAGCCCTTAGACTCTATGCCTGCCTGAGGTCCACTGGCTTCTCGGGCAATGTCCAATCAACTCTTCTGGACATGCTCTTTGATGGCCGTCGCTTTTTTGGAGGACAATGCGCTCAAGCGCTTCAAGGACTCTAGAGCTACGGCCAGATCCTTGGGCCTTGCTACCACCTCTCGCTCGCGCAGTCTGCTTTTTACCCCTATCACGGCTACGGAAGGGGTGCCCACCACATTCTGCAGAGAGCCACAGGCCCGCGCAGGCTATCCAGTCTCAGCGGGGCCGAGGGTGTGTGACTCACCACTGTGGGTCTGGGGGCCAGCAGACGGGCCAGTCCACCAGTGTCCCCTCTGCAGGAGCCTCCTAGTCCGACCTTTGAGGGTCACCAGTTGCCAGTTGGCAGCAGGATCCACCTTCACCTCCACCACTGGCACAACATCATGTTGGACACGTGGGTTTTGCAGATAGTCCAAAGGGGCTACTCCCTCCCCTCTGAGATTACCCGTACCTCCATGTCACCAACACTCCTTCCCATATCGGAGGATCAGCTGGCCCTTCTCTGTTAGGAAGTTGTAGCTCTCTTGGCCAAGCGAGCATTTGAGCGGGTCTCTGTGCCAAGAGTAGGTTGTAGTTGCTACTCCCACTACTTTCTGGTTCCCAAGAAGGACAAGGGCCTGCGTCCTATCTTAGACCTTAGGGAAGCCATCTGCTTCCTCCGGAAGGAGAAGTTCAAAATGTTGACATTGGCTCAGGTATTGTCTGCCCTGGAGACTGGAGACTGGATGGTAGCATTGGTCTTGCAGGGCGCGTATTTTCACATCTTCGTCCTGCCTGCCCACTGGCGTTACCGACGGTTCACGGTGGGCCACAAGCATTTTCAGTTTACTGTGCTCCCCTTTGGCCTTACTAGTGCCCCTCGGGTTTTCACGAAAATGATGGCGGTGGTCGCAGCTCATCTGTGCAGATCAGAGGTTCCAGTCTTCCCCTATCTAGTTGACTGGTTGTTGAAGGCGGGTTCACCCCAGGCTGTTGTCGAACAACTCCAGACTACTGAGGACCTCCTGCATTCGCTGGGGTTCAAAGCCAATGTGCCAAGTCGTACCTGAGCCCATCTCAGAAGCACCTTTTCATCGGAGCGGTTCTGGACACAGCACAGTTTTAGGACTATCCTTCCATACAGTGAGTCGGGGATAATCGGGCAATGATACCCATATTTCAGCCCCGATCCCGGATTTTGGTGAGAATGACCCTGAGGGTGTTGGGCCTCATGGCCTCCTGCATCCTGCTGAGGGATCATGCCAGGTGGCATATGCAGGCTCTGCAATGAGACCTGAAGTTCCAGTGGGCGCAGCATCAGGGGAATCTTTCCGATGTCGTCCAGATCACAGCGGGACTGCACATCAGTTGCAGTGGTAGCTCACGAACCAGGATTTGGTCAATAGTAAGTATGGGCCGAAAATTTGTTCCGCTAGCGGAATTTGCACATTTTTCCGCAATTTTACGAATCTCGCGCAATAGCGGCAAAATCTGCGAATCCCCGAGCGGGACGAATTTTGTTCAGGAAGCACTTACAGGGTTACAGCAGGTGAGCAAGTTGAAGCTAATTTCTTTTTAACCATTTATAAAAGTGTTACAAAGAAATTAACTTCGACTTGGGCACCTGCTGTAACGCTGTAAGTGCTTCCTGAGCGGCGCCTCGTTGCCTACTTGCAACTATTCTCTAACCCTGCTCTCACCCTCAAAGCAGGGTCAGAGAATAGTTACATTTAGGCAACGAGGCTCCTGTCACAAAAATTAAACCTCAGCAGGAAGCACTTACAGATATACATAAAGCTGGTGCCCGACTTGAAGCTCAAATTCAGTAACGCAATATTATAATCAGTCCAAGAATCTAGTGAGCACGGTTGATGCTAGGCAGGTGTGCTTTCTCCCCAAATCTACCGTCTACAAATAGCTGTAATCCGTGATGGAGGTCTAGGCATCCACGACTTTCTCGCGTGCAATCCCCCAGTACTTCCAGTGACCAGGAGGCTGCTTTCTCCTCATCTGCTGCTCTAATCGGTCACTGACCCTTTATGAACAAGAGGCATGTGAACTCGCACAGAAGCCCAGCCCCACACACACTAGGCTATGCAACCTCTTCCCGCCCTTTCCGCCACTGTGATGGACAACTCACTCGAGGGACCTCAGCGCCTATGGGCACGGTGGCAAAGTTACAGACACACGTGGTGACTGACAAGAGGCATGTGAACTCGCACAGAAGCCCGGCCCCACACACACTAGACTATGCAACCTCTTCCTACCTTTTCCCCCACTGTGATGGACAGCTCACTCGAGGGACCTCGGCGCCTATGGGCACCGTGGCAAAGTTACAGACACATGTGGTGACTGGTAAGAGGCATGTGAACTCGCACAGAAGCCCAGCCTCACACAAGCTAGGCTATGCAACCACTTCGCGCCCTTTCCCCCACTGTGATGGACAGCTCACTCGACGGACCTCGGCGCCTATGGGCGGGGTGGCAAAATTACAGACACACGTGGTGACTGACAAGAGGCATGTGAACTCGCACAGAAGCCCGGCCCCACACACACTAGGCTATGCAACCTCTTCCCACCCTTTCCCCCACTGTGATGGACAGCTCACTCGGGGGACCTCGGCGCCTATGGGCGCGGTGGCAAAGTTACAGACACACGTGGTGACTGACGAGGCATGTGAACTCTCACAGAAGCCTGGCCCCACACACATTAGGCTATGCAACCTCTTCTGACCCTTTCCCCCACTGTGATGGACAGCTCACTTGGGGGACCTCGGCGCCTATGGGCGCGGTAGCAAAGTTACAGACACACGTGGTGACTGACAAGAGGCATTTGAACTCGCACAGAAGCCCGGCCCCACACACACTAGGCTATGCAACCTCTTCCCACCCTTTCCCCCACTGTGATGGACAGCTCACTCGAGGGACCTCGGTGCCTATGGGTGCAGTGGCAAAGTTACAGACACACGTGGTGACTGGTTAAAGGCATGTGAACTCGCACAGAAGCCCAGCCCCACACAAGCTAGGCTATGCAACCTCTTCCCGTCCTTTCCCCCACTGTGATGGACAGCTCAAGGGACCTCGGCGCCTATGGGCGCGGTGGCAAAGTTACAGACACACGTGGTGAATGGACAACTCTTCTGGGCCTTTACGTAGCTGTAGTGCAGCACGATACATTTACCCAATGAGGTAGCACTTACTGATTAGCCAGTAGAAAGTACTCCAGTTGAGTATAGTGCAAGGTTGTCCTTCGAACTCAACCTTCTTTTCTTCCCAAACTGGTTAACTCTTTCCACGTATGAAAGACTATCACTTTCTCACCTTCTTCCCGCCCCCACATCCTTCTAAAGAGCAGGAGAGGCTCCACCGCCTGGATCCAAAACGTGCGCTCTCATTTTATCTGAATTGCACAAAACAATTCCGGGTGGATGATCACCTCTTTGTTGACTATGTGGGTGCACAGAAAGGTCAGGCAGTGCGAAAGCGAACCATCTCTCAATGGGTCGTTCTTTGCATTGCAATTTGTTATTCCTTGGCGAAAAAGGAACTTCCAGTAAGGTTGCGTGCTCATTCCACAAGGTCGATGGTAGCCTTTACTGCCTTCGGACTTGGAGTCCCCTTTCAGGACATCTGCCAGGCAGCTACGTGGGCATTACTGCACACGTTCACTAAACATTACTGTCTGGACAGCTAAGTCCGGAGAGACAGCTTCTTTGGCTGCTCCATTCTTCAGGACTTTATGGTGTGAACTTGGTTCGCAGACCACCTCGGGGTTGGTATTGCTGGGGTATCTATTCTAAGGTAAGTAATCCATAACTAATAGTCTCTTTCAGATGAACAAATTACTTACCTTTGGCAACGATATATCTGTAAGCTACATACATTAGTTGTGGATTCCTTACTGCCCCACCCACCCTCCCCGTTCTGCGAACTAACTTCTAGGGTAAGGGACTCCCTCTTGTGGCCCTAGTTTTATGCACCAGTGGTCTGTGTATTACATGGCTCTGGCTTCTGGCGTGGAATGTCATGTAAAGAACTGACATCAGTGTGCAGGGACAGCATTTAAGTACATACCTCAACGTCATTCTGGTGATCATTGCACCAAGGACGAACGTGGAGTCGACCGACGCCTCCTACTGATGCGCAGGGGTTCTGCTGAAGAAAAATTCTCCGGATCCAGTGTGACACCTGGGGGTAATTCTGAGGTAAGGAATCCATAGCTAATATCTGTCTCTTGCAGATATATCGTCACCAAAGGTAAGTAACTTGTTCATATAGTCTTCTGATGTTAGAGGTAGCCACAGCTAAGATGAACCGTCTGGTAACATCTCAAAAAGTCTGTGACAGCCCAGCTTTAACTTCATTTTATCTTAGAAATCTTTAGCAATATAATTAGGATACTAAACAACATTGCAACATTTAGTGCTGAAATGCGTCATATGATTAAAAAATAGCTTAAAAACCTAATGAAACTGCAGAAACAAATGAAGTGAAAGATGCCTTTCAGGTGAAAAGGGCATTAGCTGCACACAATATACACTGTAGCTCTAAGAGGACCATCAGCTTCCATTCTCCAGTATACACTGGAATGGTAGTTTGTCACACCGGCTTGTTTCCGGCTCATGTTGACCAGATTGCAGACCTCTTCTGGGTTAGAATCCTATCTTTTTTCTTAGTCCATCTTTATATGACACAGGCATGTCATCTAGCCCAACATCTTCTCCTACTTCTCCACCAGTTGATGATATTCTAACATCTCAAGACAGACTCATCAGAGGGGTATCAAAATTAAACATTTAGATAGCAGTGCCACAAACAGTCTCCATCATTATAATGTCTTTGCAGCCAATGGCTTCTCCAAGACCCGTTCTTTCACTAGCCCATGGGTTTACAAAATTGGCAGAAGAAAATGTCCTCAGTCCAGCCATGTTGAAGTCAACAATGCCAAGACTTTAAAAAAATGTAAGGCAGCAGAACTGGATCCAGTTTTCCCCAGTATAGGGGTGTCTTTCATAGATTCACATGCCTGAATCATTCCACGTCGTCGTCAGAGTGGGAGTCCCACGGTACATAAAAAAGCAATAATAACCCAAAAACCTTGGTGATATACAACCAGGAAGTAAAGTAGCCCTAAGCTACAAGAAAAACTTCCACACCCATGACTATCATAGTTATTATGTATAGTCCAAACTGCAGCCAATCAGGCGACAGCACCCATCAGAATGTTCTCCCCAGAGGCACAGGCTCTCAGATTTTCCTACCGCACGTCGTGTGAATGGAGTCTCCCTGAGCTCTGCACGGTACTTCTCTATTTTTCTGGAATTTTTCTTCCCTTCAGAATGTCATCTTCTAAGAAATCTCTCTTTAGACCGTGTGACTCTTGTGGGATGCTCCAGCTGTTTTCAGAAGATCCCCGCAAGAAATGCATTTACTGGCTCTATCCAGATCATGAGGTGAGAGATTGTAAAATTAGCAGGACCTTCCCCCAGAAGACCTTCAGAGATAGAGAAGGGCGTCTACTTCTGTGGTTACAGAAGATTAAAGACCAGGACAACCCCGTATCTGAGGTGAGAAGTGTGGCCTCTGGTTCATCTGTATTTTCTAGGAAAAGGATGGCTGAGGAAAATATGTCTTCTCCTGGGACTAAGGTGTCGAGAAAAGTTCAACCCTCGAAGGGTTCTAGCTTGCCTTCATCTTCCTCGAAAAGGGCTTCTCCACCTTCAAAATAAAAGCATGTTACGCCCCAAGAAATTCTGGAAAGTCTCTGGCGTCAATAAGACTTCCTGAGAAAGATTTTCCTGAGAAAAAGGTTCAGTCGACTGCGTTGTCGACGCTCCCTCCATGGACGATTATCATCGTTGACGCTACTTCTACAGTTACCTTCTCATCGCCGAGGCCCAAGATGATCATGTCTTCAGCTTCATCTCCGTCGACACAGTCTCTGTCGCTTCATCAACGAAAACTACCTCGTCGGCGGCCACCTCGTCGTCGAAGATTGCCTCATCGTCGACGACCTCCTCATCAACGAAAACAGCTGCCTCATGGATGGTCACTTTCCTGACGCCAGCCCGATCGACGGCGGTACCGTCGACGGCCCACTCTTCAACACCTCTTTTATCATTGTGCACAGACTTGCAAGTTTGGTCTGCAACTACGGCTACTGCCTCCTCTGCCCCGCTACGACAACGGTTTCTTTGCTCTTCATTGGAAGCTCTAACCCCATTACGGTTGCCTGAGCATTTGCTGGATTCTGGGGAGGACGAAGAAGAATCCGAAGAGGACGACAGATTCCGCACGGCTAGAAGTCTGTCAGTATTGCTGATAAAGTATCAAGACGAAGACCAAGAGGAAGACCCGTTCCCTGAGTCTGTAGCTCCAGTCACAGTTCTAACAGCACAAATGCCTGTGGCCCTGCTTAATAACTTACAGTACATGTTGGATGACTATTATCGCCGCTTCCCCCCATCTGAATCGCAGAGTCTATTCCATCAACGCCCATGCCTCAGGCTTCTGTAACTTCTTTAAGATCTCTTAGACCACCTTCTCCGGTACCATCTCATCATTCCCATGATGCTCACACCACTGATGATGACAGGGAAGAGGGAGAAGTTGATGATAAATCTGTGCTTTCCGAGTGGGACGATTACCTAATTCAAACTCCATCACCGTCAACTCCAGCTCTGGTTGACTCCCTTCCAGTAGATATCAGAGATTTTCATCTCCTTATGGATAGGGCGACAAAAAGGTTTCTCATACCTATGGACACGGAGAAAGATGATTGCTTTCTCTATGATTTCAAAGATCAGCCACAAAGACAAGTACGGACCACGTTGAAGATTATGACAGCACCTGTCTTGCCCCGATTGAACAAAAAATATAAGGCACCTAGCAACTTACCTGCATGCCTCAAAGGTCGGCCAAAAGCTGACTATGTCATTTGCCAAGCAGCACAGAGACGGGCCAAGAACCCCTCTTCGCCTATAACAGCTCCGCCAGATTAGGATGGCAGACGGCTGGATTCGATTGGGAAGAAGGTTTCCACTATGGCAGAGATGACTGACCGTGATGCAAATTCACTAAACATATTAGGAAGATATGACAGGCAGATGTGGTTGGACATCTCCCCCTATGTTAACATTCTGCCAGAACCAGCCAAGTCCGATGCCTTGAAGATCTTGCGTGAAGGAGAGTCTACCTCTGCATAAATAATTGATGCAACAGTGGACATTGCATCCACAGGATTTCGACAGCTAGTGGGTGCAGCAGTACTAAGGAGACAAGGTTGGCTGAAATCTACCTCCTTTCGCCAAGAGATCCATTCCAAAATTATCGATATGCCTTTTGATGGGGCGGTACTATTTGGCCAGCATGTCGATGAGGCCCTTCAGGCTATTAAAAAGGACACAGAGACAGCAAGATCTCTTGGTAGCCTTCAATTTCGCAAGTCATCCTTTCAAGGTGCTAAAGGGCGTGGATTCTTCTTCAACAAAGGAGGTTACAATCAGCAAAAATCATACCAAACCTCTCAAGGCAATCAAAGATATCAGCCCTACAGGCAGCAGTCATACGGACAGTGAGGTAACTCCTATTCGCAATCAAGAAAGAAGCCCTCCTACCGTGGATGGTATTCAACTAAAAAACAATGAGACCCGCCACCTGCCACCATTTCTGCCGTCCCCCAAGTCAAAAGTTGGAGGAACAATATCCCAATTCTACTTGAACTGGTCCGCAATTTCAACAGACAAGTGGATTCTAGATATAGTGGCCAGAGGCCATGTTCTAGAGTTCATAAAGATTCCTCCAAACTCACCTCCCAAGGGTCCACCTCCCGCTTATCACAAGGAGCTTTTTTCCCCAATAAATCTGATGATTCGCAAATGAGCAATCGAAAAAGTCCCTCCTTTACAAAAAGGAACAGGATTTTATTTGAGGTTTTTCCTGATCCTAAAAAAGTCGGAAGAATGGCGCCCCATTCTTGACCTTCGCGCCCTCAACAAATACCTGAAAAAGTTATCTTTCCGAATGTTAACACTTCAAGAAATCCTTCAACTGCTTTTAGCGGGGGATCACATGGCCACCCTTGACCTCCAAGACGCTTATTTTCATGTAATCAGCACCTCTACAAAATGTGTAATCTCATTACACCAGCATTTGGTATACATGACTTGTTGTACGGGTCACTACCCGGGGATTGAGGCACTGTATGTCTACAATTGCTAGTGCAGGAGACTGAATGCACAAAGGTTTAATAGGTGAGGGCAAAGGGATGTCTTTTGTTTATATTTTTAGAAGAAGTACCCTTAGAATTAGCTGTTAAACTAAAAGCTGTGCCCCCCCTTGTCAAGGTGATAAAACCCCTCTGAATATATTTAATATGTGGCTCAGGAAGTAAACGGGCAAAAATGATGATAAGAATTGTTTTAGCCATTAATCACCCGTTTTTCTTCGTTTTTCACACGTTAGAAATAACATTTCTTGCTAAGAAGTAAGCAGTAGACGTGAAAAAAACTTCAATTTGAAGCGTGGGAGTATTTTGAATATTAGAACTTTATGAAGATAGAGCAATTTGTATTTGGCTTTCCCAATCCAAAATGTCACCCACAACTCCGCGTACATTGAGATAGACCCCCTGCACGTGATTAGTGTTAACCACGTGGTACTAATGGGCGAGCTTGAAAACTGCCGCATTCACGATGAGACGCCACGGCAGCTGACAACATGCTCCGTGAGGCCCCGAGAAGCAAGGAGAGAGAGGGTGGTGGTTGTTTTGGATCGATAACCGGGAGATAGAATGCTTTTTGAAATTGAAGGGACAGAAGCTTTTTTTTTTAAAAAGAAGAAAAGTATTCTGTTAACAATGACGGATGTGCTATGATGGTGCGATGTGCGAGCATGCCACTGTGATGTCTAAAGGTGAGCTGTTTATTAGACATACTTATTGTGTCTCAGTGTACAGCGTTTTCCATTCCCCAGGTCACTAAAAAAAGGTTTTTAAATCCTGTTCATGAATGTTTCTCTTGATTGAAACATTCTCTTGATTTTACTCCAGATTGACACAATAATTATATGGTCATTTCGCAAGGCGGACTCATTAATGGAGTTATATAGGTGACCTCAAAAGTGAAGCTGGTATAGAAACCATTGGCTATCTGAGGGTAAATATCGCCAAGCACACATTTTTTTAAGATAATGTATTCTTACAGCTTTGGACTGGTAGAGGGGGGAATGATGTAGTCCTATGTTGTGTCTTTTTTCCTTTTTTACATTTGACAGTCTCCAAAAATACGGTGTCCAATACGGGTGCATTGATGAAGTGCCTTCAGCCCTGATGAATTTTCCTAAATAACAGCGGCAAAGAAACATGTTGGCAATTGAAAAGGTATGCATGAATGGCAACTTATTTATTTTAATTTGATAAGAACACTAAGTAAATAATAAAGGATTGTTCTGTGAGTGTTTTTGTCAATTTTATTAGCACTTTTGGTTCCATCACGGGATGTGACCGATTTCACTTCACTGCACTTGAGTCTTACATTTCTTTGTTTGGACCTTTTCTTTCTTTGTTTTTCGACAAAATGACCACCAATGATGATAAAAGTGGGCACAACTGGTGAGTGCCAACCAGTTGGTGGTGCGCACGTGAGGGGTCATTTTGTCTTCCACATGTTTTGTATTATTTTTCACGGTTTGGGATTGCGGGATTTACACTAGGTAATTTGGAGGAAACCCTTTTTTGTATTTTTGGAGGATTGTCTTGTGTATAAATTGTTTTTAAAGAAAGGCGAATATGAGTGAGGTGACTACCTAAAAGATATAGCCAAAAAAAGGGGTAGTACAACCGAGCTAAAAGGCAGAAATTCACACATGCTAATGAAAGTTCATCAAGTTATTGTAAAGCACCTTAGAAACCTGGTCTTGTTGACATTAATGCTTATTTTCATGTTCCAATCCTACCCAGACACAGAAAATGTTTACGGTTCAAAGTGGCTGGCAGGGACTTTCAATTCAGAGTCCTTCCATTCCGACTTAAATCAGCACCCCGTGTGTTTATAAAGGTTCTAGCACCGGTGGCCGCACACCTTCGTCTAGAAGGAATTCAAATGTTCCCTTACTTGGATGACTGCCTTATCAAGGCAAATTCTTTTCAAACCAACAAACGCACAAGTTCAAAGATGTCTGTCACTGTTCCAATCTCTGGGTCTCTCCATAAACTTCGAAACATCTCATCTGATTCCATCACAGAGATACACCTTTTAGGGAGCCACATTGGACACCCAGCTAACTCAGGCCTTCGTCTCAAAGGAAAGACAACACAAGATCTGCAAGCTAGCTCACTCATTGCTATCAAAAAGGTGCGTTTCATCCGACTGAACACGTTTTTTCCTGAGGATGATTTCTTCCTGCATCCATTTGATACCCAACTGCCATTTCAGAATGAGACCTTTGCAAGACTAGCTCAACCTTCATTGGTTACAGATTTCAAGGTCATTCGACGATATCGTTCACCTCACTCCTCGGATGCGAGAAGCCTTCCTTTCATGGACTCAAAGAAGGAACGTAAAAGAAGGATGTACATTCCTGGTTGAACCGCCAAATTGCACTATAACAACAGATGCTTCCCTCGAGGGATGGGGGTTACACCTTCAAGGGATGGAGGTAAATGGCAAGTGGAGCGTGCAACAAAAAGTAGTATATCAACCTTCTGGAGTTGCGAGACTTTTTCTTGGCCCTGAAGTCATTTCGGACCATCATTCGGGAAACCTCAGTACTGATTCGTACTGACAATACTACAAGTAAGCATTACTTAAACAAGCAGGGAGGAACAAAATCAGCCCTACTCTTTCAACAAGCTCAAGAGATCTGGGTTATTCGTCACAAGATCAGCCTTTCAGCCATTCATGTGCCAGGAGTCTCCAATGTTCTAGCGGATTCCCTCAGCAGGTCAACAATATCCACTCACGAATGGGAGCTACATCAACCAACTTTAAACTGAGTCTTTTGGAAGTGGGGCCACCCCGATCTAGACCTCTTTGTGACCAGCCAGAACCGCAAATGCCCATCCTTTGCAAGTTGGGTTCCCCACAGCGACTCTTGCTGGAATGCGTTTTCGATTAATTGGTCACAGATATTCACAGATATTTGCCTACGCCTTTCCTCCGATTCCGTTGGTTCCCAGAGATCTCTGCAAGATCAAGAGACAGCCTTTGCAGCATGATACTCATAGCCCCCAGATGTCCTCGCCAATACTGGTCCACCAAACTTCTTCTTCTCTCGGAGTGTGATCACATACAATTTAAACCAATACCGAACCTGCTGTCCCTCCAGAAATGATGGATCTGCCACCCGGAACCAGCATCTCTGAAATTAGCAGCCTGGCTCCTCAACATCTTGAATTTGCACACCTAAATAGGAAGTTTTAGCTAATGCCCGAGTGCCTGCTACTATTAAAACTAACAAGCTAAAATGGAAGAGATTTTGCATGTGGTGCCAATCTGCCCAGATACATCCGATTCATGCCAAACCAGAAAAAATGTTGCCGTTCTTTCTTCACTTAGCAAGATCAGGCCTATCCCATTCCACTTTGAACGTGTTCTTGGCTGCAATTTCAAGGTATCGGCAGGACAGATCTAACTCTCTTTATTCAACTAGAGTCATCCGGCAATTCTTCAAGGGATTGTTTCGGATGTTTCCCCCTGTTCGGCATCCACCTCCATCTTGGCGTCTTAATGTAGTTCTTGCACAACTTATGCGGCACCCCTTTGAGCCTATTCATAAAATGGACTTAAAGTTCCTTTCTTGGAAAGTTTCTTTGCTATTTCCTCTGACATCAGCAAGGAGAGTCTGTGACATTCAGACGTTCACTATGAAACCACATTTTTTACAATTTACCTCAAAATCAGTAGTGCTACGCACAGATTCCACCTTCATGCCAAAAGTACCTTAGGACTTCCACCTTAATGAGACAATTATTTCAAAAACATTCCTTCCAAATCCTCAGACAGCTGCGGAAAAGGCCTTTCATTCCCTTGACATCAGAAGATGTCTCAAGTTCTATTTACAGCGAACTGCAACAATCCGTAAATCGGACCAACTATTTGTGGCCTATGGTATGCTATGTCAAGGAGACTCAGTTTCAAAACCAACCATAGCCCATTGGATTTCGGCTGCGATTTGTCTATACCATCGACAGGCAGGAAGACCTTTGCAAGTAATGCCAAGAGCGCACTCTACGAGAGCAATTTCTTCATCTACCACTCTTTTTGCCGGTGTGCCTCTCCATCAGATCTGCAGAGCGGCAATGTGGCCCAACAGACACACTTTTACCAAACACTACTGTTTGGAGACCTCAAACGATGCAGATACGTCAGTGGGACAAGCTGTTCTCCGCAATCATTTTAATAAGGTGAGCCCCTGTTCTCCCTCCTCCACTATGCTCTGTTAGACGCTTATTGACATGCTGTTTACATATCTTGAACTTGTTCTGCATATGTGAAGCACAAAGGTATTTATCTATGATAATGATATTATTGATACTTCTTGCAGTTTATATGTAGTTATATACCGTTTTATATATTTGTATACATATACTATGGTACAAAAAGCGTCTTACGAGCATTATGTTATGCACTGCTATCTCCTCTGATTCAGGCATGTGAATCTATGAAAGACACCCCAATACTGGAGAAGAACAATAGTTACTTACCTGCAATCTGTGGTTCTCCAGTATTGGTGTCTTTCATAGATTCACATGCAACCCGCCCACCCCCCTTCAAAGGCTGGTTTAGGCTATCATGTTTTGGTTCACTCCTGTGCGAGAAATCTGAGAGCCTGGGCCTCTGGGGAGAACATTCTGATGGGTGCTGTCGCCTGATTGGCTGCAGTTTGGACTATACATAATGACTATTATAGTCATGGGTGTGGAAGTTTTTTCTTGTAGGTTAGGGCTACTTTACATCCTGGTTGTATATCACCAAGGTTTTTTGGTTATTATTGCATATTATTGCTTTTTTATGTACCGTGGGACTCCCACTCTGATGACAGGGAATGATTCAGGCATGTGCATTTATGAAAGACACCAATACTGGAGAACCACAGATTACTTGTAAGTAACTATTGTTCATCTCCGGCAAGACTGTAAACCTTATACAGTAATTATTTTTATTGTCATGAAGAAACATTATGTAGCTCCTCAAACATCATTCCTTCTGCAGAGGGACAGCAAAAATATGGATGCTGTGGGGTCAAATATTTGTGGTTCTTCTCCTACAGCCCTCAAACCAGCTAGCATCTTTATTCTGTTCGGGAAATATGCCAGGGCTTTGTGGAAATCTTTGCAGAATTTTTGCAAACAATCTACTTAAATAGAGAAAACATGAACTCCTAGGAATCCTAAACAAAATACAGCTTGTAGCGACTCAAGTTATAGGTTCTGCTGTTGATGCTGAAGATTTGGCAAATACTAATTGCCGTCATGGTATCGCTATCAGATGCTCTTTCTGGGTTTGTCTTACTACCTTGAAACATTGCACAACAGGAATTATTACATCTCCCTTCCCAGGATCCGTACTCTTTAGTCCTGCAACCAATGAGGAAATGGACAGGATAAAAAAAAACGGTCATCAACTCTTAAAGTGACAGGATTGGAGGACAACAGTGAGTTTATCATACTCAATTGTGGTGCGAAGACTCCAGACTGAAGCCAGTTGACTGTATCCCCCTCAATGGCCATATTCCCACAGCAGCAAGCCATCAAGCTCAGCAACAGCAACAATTGAGTATTGCAGAAGATCATTTGGGACAGATGACAATAGCCTCAACAATCCTCCAACAACTACACTCAATAAAAATGTATCTCAAAATAACAAACAATGAAGCCAACACTCTATCTGCTCTGTTCATCAATCCCGTAGGAGGGGAGTGTAACAAAACATCTTCAAGAGTGCAGAAAGATTACAACAGGCAAGTGGTTTTTACAGATCATAAGGGGCGGATACATCATCTAGTTCAAATCTCCACCACCCTTATTCTACCAAAAAGGGCACCTCAATGTTGGTTAGCATAGCTCAAATTGGAAGTTTCATCACTTCTCCAGAAACAAGCAATAGAACCAGTTTTCCTTCGCAGTGGGGTAAAGTTATCTATTCAATTCCTAAAATAGGAATTCTGGACAACATTGCATCTCCAGCAGACCAACAAATACATCATAAATTCAGAATGTTGGCTCAACATAAAATCTACCCCTAGCTCTTTAAAGAACTTTAGAAGATTTGCTCTGAGGATGTGAGGAGGGCTTATTTTTATATTTCTATTGCAGTGAAACACGGAAAAATTTTCAGATTTCTGATCAAAATCTTTTGCCAATACAATTATTTACATTTTAGCATCAAATCTTCTCCAATAAAATTTTCAAAATGCATAGCATAGTGGCATTTTTTCTCTGCAAAAATAAATATTTTCTCTATCAATAGTAAAGTGCCGATTATTAATGGCACATACTGCACCACAAACCTAAAAGGATTTCAAATGTACTATTTACTTATTACGCTGATTAGGTCTGCAATTGAACGTGGAAAAGTCAACGAAATCTCAATTTCAAATCCTGATTTATCTAGGATTGTCTCATAACACCATAGCAAAAAAAGTATTCCTTTGGAGGGAAGAGTGTCTTTCATTTTTCAAAATGTCTCGAGTTATGAAATATGAAGTCAACAAAATCTCAATTTCAAATACTGATTTATCTAGAGTTATCTCACAACACCATAGCAAAAAAATTATTCCTTTGTAGGAAAGAGTGTCTTTCATTTTTCAAAATGTCTCGAGTTATGAAATATGAAATTATAGTGAGAGGCTCACTACCTTAGCTGAACTATCTTGTTCAACCTAAAACTCAAAGATTGTGCTCCAATAAGTGCATGGCATAAAGGCCTGGGGAACTCCACCTCTCCCTGACATGTAATAAACTTCGCAAATTCAGGAATAATTTGACCTGAAGTCACCTGTATCCACAGCTGTTCTTTTTACACCGGTGTTTTCATGTATATTCTTATATTATTCTGGTTCTAACATCACCATCAATATACATTTTAAAACCATGTGACAAGGAAACATTCCAACACTTCATCTAGAGTGCTACCTGACGAGGAGAGAAAACATTTGGGTTACCTGGGGTAAGGTTTGCACCACAACACCCATTCACTTCGACGCTGCCACCTATTATCACGATTGGCGATAATAGGTGGCAGCGCTGAATTTAAGAAGAGCTCAGACCTGTTCTTAAGGTGGCAAAATGAGGAGAAATGCTTCATTTCTCCTCGTTTTTCTTTTTCCATGTGTGCTGCCTTGTGCAGCACACATGGAAAAAGCAAAATACCAGGGTTTGTTTATGTACAGGAAGGTGTCCCTTCCTGTACATAAACAAACCTCTTTTTAAAAATGCCAATTTGTAACTTACATGTGTGCTGCATAAAGTAGCACACATGTAAGTTACAAAATGGCATTAAGCTTTGTTTATGTGCAGGAAGGAACTCCTTCCTTTACATAAACAAACCTTCCCTGCCTGCGCTGGCGTTAAGTTGTAAAACGTATCGACATCGCAGGGGGAAACGCTAGACTGCACCATATCCTTGGTAATATGGTGCAGCCTAGCAAAAAAGAAATATTCATTGGTTTACAGAACGGTGGGAATTAAAATCTTATATCCCTGACATTGATCCCCATAGTTAGCGCGCGCTTATGCATTGCTAGGGCATGGGTGGATGCAACACCGCCTAGAGTATCTGAATTCTGGGCAGTACTCTGACAGACTTACAAGTGTGGAAGGACAATAGCCAAGGCACGTGGACCCAGAGGAGTTAAACAGGTGGTTAAAATTTGGTCCAGACTGGATGTAATATGTAGCATTGAACTCGGGCTAATTGTGGCAGATGGCGTTATTAATTCCTGCCTTATGAATATTTCTTTTCCACTCCAGTTCATTCAATTTTGTAATTATATTTATTATTATGTGACAAATAATTATTTAATATTGATGTTATCATTCTGACTTGAAGGAAAATAAAAAAAAACTAGAAAAAAACAACTTTCCAGCCCCTGATTATGAATGCTACTTAGTGCAATACAAAATACACCACCTTTATGCGGCACAAACAGCAATAATGTGTTTTTATTTAGTGTTTGTACAAAAGCACTGATTAGTTTTGTGCCAAAAATGTACCAACAAAGAACCTTAGCCTCTACATTCTCTGGGGAGAGAGTTCTGTCATATGATAGGGAATTCCCTATCAAAATGAGGAAGTCCCATCTGGCATGTACGAATGCCACCCCCAACAGTCAGAGGATGGCTTAAATCTAACCTGAAGGGGAGACTCTGCTGGAGCCTCTAAGCTTGATCAAGTATTCATGGTTTTTACAGACTAACAGTTCAGACAAGGCTGTCAAGCAGGGATCAGATGAGAGACAATTGTCTGTTATGAGGTTCTGTGGTTATACTGAATACGCAGCTACCTATGTCATTGCCAAAATAAATCCCTTTATAGAAGTCATAACTACCTTTTCCCATTTGCTTTATTTACCTTCTTGTTTTCTAAATTATGCTTGAAAATGCACCACTTGTCCAATCTGTTTACAAATTGTTCTCAAGGTGTGAGGTCCCTCCCAAACCCCCTAATGACGATCACGCTTGCTCGCTATGCTTGTTTGCCACTGGGCATTCATCACAACATTTTACGCCTCACCCCTTTCAAATGTCACCAGCTGCCGCTATTGAATGACATTCCAAACCATTTGTTTAATATGCGTTTTATTAAAAAATAAAAACCATTGGATTTACTAAAAAAAGTAAAGTTTAAGGATAAGTTATAGTTAGGAAAATTATATTTATTCTTCCCATACAAACCTAACTTAAACTATACAAACAAAAAAATTGTAAAGTTATAGTTATGACTTATATTTATAATTAGTGCACAACCTTCAAATTACTATGTCATGCACCTCCTTACACAATATTGTCTCCTCAGTCGCCACCCTCCATTAACTATAAATTGCACCTTCTCCATGCACTGGTATACCCTTGCATATATATAACAACACTTATGTGAAGTCACAGCATTCATAACAACACTTATGAAAACTGAAATAAAAAAAAAATTCTGAATATAGTACATGGTAAAGTGGCGAGTTAATGTTATTTGCTGACTGAAGTGACAAAACTGTGTAGGTATAGGACGTATAGCAATGTATTGTCATATTTTTATTACTGTCGTTTTCTGCAGATACAATGCAGTATAAACGTGCCTGTCAAAGAATTATGAAGGTTTCACAAGACTGTTCTTCACTTATATACATATGTATGTATGTGTACCGGGGTCCCTGCACATGGGTGGGTCTAATCTACATTCATGATTTCATTAAGGATACCTGTGATGCGTAGACATCTAAGATTTCAAGTTAAGTTTCCTTAAACACTGTTTAACGATTATTGAAGACATGTTTGAACAGCCAAATGCATAAAAATACATTCCTATTAATGTTTTTATGATGCTTATATTTTTATATATAGTGATTCAGGTCAATGTGATTAGTAATGATATTGAGATTATAATTTCCTTTGTTTTCCCTTCACAGACTTCAATTGATTGACCATAATTCCACCATGAAATGTGCCTATCTCTACAATAATAAAGCTGAAACTGCACACTGTGAATCATTAAAGCATTGGATATGCATGAAATCTTTTACTTAACATAACATGCTGAGTAATGCCATAACCCATGAAGATTTCTTAGGGTAAAATCTTATAATTGCAGCATATGATCTGAAACACAGATTACATAGCCTAGGCTATTGTAAAAGAGCCAGGAACTATTTCAAACACTGATTTCTTTAAATAATGTATATACTTTGAGATAATCCAACCATCGGCTTGAGCTACCATATCATTATTGTGATTATATAAACCACAAACTGTGAACGCTTTAGATATGATGTTGCCAGTGAAGACCTTAGAGATTGAAGGACTACTTTGGGGAATAACCTCTACAAGGAGGTCTCCAAAGTAGAATGCCCATCTCCTTAAAGCTCCTCGAAAGTTAAAAATGTAGGATCTCCTAGATCCTCAACCCTCTTCCAGGCCACAGCTTCAGTTAAGATGACTTTTAGGTCTTTGAATGAAACCCCTGTGTTATTAATTGGCAGAAAATACTTGTTTAATGGAAAATATGTTTTTCTTTGCTAATATTATGCAGCTAACCACATTGTATTTTCATCCCCTTCTTGATGGTCAATTTATATAGTATGGTAATGTCTACGTTCCACATTGGATCTGTTACATATGTACAGGTTTTGATCATTCCCAGTTTAGCAGGGTATACATTTTTATTTTTTTACAGTGCAGGCGTTTCTCTCATAATGGAACAAACCTAGACAAATATGACAAGCCCAAATAATAAAATAATTTCTTTAAAAGTTGTATGACATGTGACTTTAGCATTTGTACCTCTGGGACCCTTATACATTTTTAATAGTTTCATATAAGTCTCTTGCCATACTGCAAGTATTATGCTATTTCAATAGCTATAGGCAGGGCCACTGCATTGCAATACAATAATGCAATCACTGCATTACTTCCATGATTATGGATTTGTCGCATATTCTGATATATGCAGAATAATTTGAAGATTTCAATAGACAACATTTGTTTCTAGGTCACGTGGATAAAAAGTTATTAAAGAAGGTGCAATATGCATGGTGTAAGACAGGGGCTAGCAATTTTCAAACTTTCGCCAAGTTGCTGTATTGGAACAATAAAATCAAAGAGATGTGGTGATAACTTTGTCCAGACAGCATCAATCTTTTCAGTTGAACTTGTGATGGGCTCTTCTGCAGAATTAAAACGGTCATTATACACTTAAATGCAATTCAACCAGCGTGGAAATAATGAGTTATTTGCCTAAAAAATGCTTTGTTGCAGTATTTATGCAAATTAATTTTACACCACAGGCACTGTTTTCAAAGCAGTTGTTGTTTGAAGGGAAAAAAAACATTTAACTTTTCTCTTTATAGTCTAATTTCTTAAATCTGTAAGTCCCTCCTGGCACGATAGAAATATGCAGGTGCACCTTCGAGCAATGGAGAGAGCAGAGCTGTCTGGAAATGTGTGTATACTGGAAGAAATATGTACTGAAAGTACCTATGGTTTAAGTACACATGTCAATACTTAATAACACTTGGGGGCCGATTACGATGGTGGCCGGAATGCAACTGCCATCTCGTTGGTTGCATCTCATCGGTCAACTGCTGCTGCGGTCTGACCGACGCATTACAATGAATGCGGTTGGAGGCAGCAGGAGGAAGGACCATCCAACGCTTCCGATGGGCTCAAGGATCCTGTTGGTGCGTCAACAATACTTCGTAATCCTTCAATGATGGTGGCTCCTTCAGTCGGGATTAAGATGTTGGTTTCCGGCATCATTCCATGTTAACATTTTTTACATGGAATGCCTGTCAGAAAGCGACATTTGTCGCCCCTACCAGGGCCCCCTTCCCTCTTGGCCCTCCACTCTGGGCCTAGTGCTCCCCTAAATATCCCTGCACTGATTGGCAGGCTCCATGGGGGGCTGCCACACGGTACTGGGATGTTCAAAAACATAACATTTTAAATGGAAGCCTGTGCTCCATGCCTTTTTCGCCCACCGCACAAGCTTCCATTGAAAAATTGATGTTTCGGACCTCTGTATGGGAAGTCACATCCAAATACTGCGGACAGAACTGCCGACCTGAGGTTGGGTGGTTCCCTATATGCAACTGTACCAGCATAATTAGTCCCCTAGTTTGTTTGAGAGACAGGACAGATTTACTTTCCCGTTAATCTGCATTGGTGTAAAATGCATTTGGATAAAAACGTAACAATCGGTGAGTCTAAAAAAATACATCAGATGTCTTCTTCTTACTTTGGGAGTGTATGAACGTGGGGATCCCATGAAATATGGAGGTCTTCTCCCTTGACATGCCATCAATTAAGTACTATGGTTCCAGATTTAGGCATGTAATTTACAAATCATCAACATCATGCCTTTAAGTCGAACTATTTTAACTGAAGCCAACAAACCTTTCAACCTTGAATGCATTAAAGTGCATGGCGTGCCGCTATCCTGGCAAGTATTGATGGCACACCAGGGACTCAAGGCGCACAGATTGGGACCCACTGAAGGAAGTACGTTTTATTTTAGGGTTTAGAGGTAGGTAGGGGCAAAGAGAAGGAAGGGTTATTTTACGGTTATGGGGTGGGTAGATGTAAATGGATAACTGTGAATTTTGAGTTTCCAAGTGGGTAGAGGTAAGGACAGCTAAGGGTGAGTTTAGGGTTCAGAGTTGGATAGAGTTAAAGTGAGGTAATTGTGATTCTAGGGTTCAGATGTAGGTAAAGGAAGGTAAGTATGATTTTTGGGTTCAGGGATGAATAGAACTACAAGGGAGCTAACAGTGATGTTAGAATTCATGGGTGAATAGAGGTAAAGGGTGAAAAAGGTAATTTTAGGGAAGTTGGTGAGTAGAGATAAAGTGATATGTGTGAATTTAGGGTTCAAGAGTGGGCAATGGTAAAGGGGGGTAAGTGTAATTTTAGGATTCAGGGATAGGAAAAGGTAAAGGAAGCTAAGGGTTATTTTAAGGTGTAGAGATTCGTAGAGGTAACGAGGTAAGGGAGATGTTAGGATTATGAAGTGAGTAGAGGTAAAGGGAGATAAAGGTTGTTTTAGGGTACAGGGATAGTTAGATGTCAAGGGAATATATGAGGACTTTAGGGATATTGGGTCAGTAGATAAAAGGAGGTAAAGGTAATTTTGATCCAGGGCTGGGTAGAGATAAAATGAGATAAGAATGATTTTAGGGTTCAGTGACAGGGAGAAATAAAGAGCCCAATTCACAAACATAATGTTAGACGAAAAGTCTAACTTAGTCCAAAACTCTAAATCTGCTACTTTTCCATATTCATAAGGATAAGTTACTACTAGTAAACTTACTTCTATTTAAGTAACTACTACTAAAGTTACTAATAGTAAAATTACTTGTGATAAAGATACTAGTAGTAACTTACGTTTGTGAATGCCGAAAAGTAGTAAAGTTTACTTTTGGTGTAAGTTAAAATTTTGGTCTAACTTAATCATTTTGAATCATGTCTAGAGGGAGGTAGTGCCGCTAAACTCCCGGTCAACTAAATTCCTTGACATCACCACAAAAAGAATGAAACATCGTTCTGTGTTGGCCAAGGACTAATTACTACAAGATCAGACATCATTTCTACAAGAAAGGATACAGTTGAAACAAAACGTATAGTCTAACATGAGCAATGCGCAGAAAGTTGTAATGATTTGAGCATTTTCTCCAATGACTTGAATGACTTATTTATTCTTATTACTCATTTTTGATAAATATAGGGAATTTTTAACAATGTTTTTATCATAAAAGTGTAAGATATTCTATTTTTAAAGAATTAGTGTATGCAATGTTTTTAATTAATCAAGCATAATAAAATAAACTTGAAACTAGAGGGAGGTAAGGGTGAAATGAATGTTTGGGGTGCATTAGAGCTTAAGATTGGTAAGGCTTATTTTAGGGTTATGGGATGGGCTATGGTAAGGGTGATTTTGGAGTTCAGGGATGGCTAGAGGTACAGGGAGGTTAGTGTGATTTTAGGGTTCAATTGTGAGTAGACGTAAAGGGAGGTAAGGGTGATTTTAGCATTCAGAGGTGGATCAATATAAAGTGAGGAAAGAGTGAATTTAGGGTTTGGAGGTAAGTAGAGGTGAAGGGTTAGGGTGATTTAAGGGTTCAAGGATGACTAGAGGTAAAAACAGGTAACAGTAATTTTAAGATTAACTAATTGGAGGTAATGGTGTTTTGGGGCATTAGTGGTGGGTAGAGGAAAAGGGAAGTAAGAGTGATATCTGATAGACATCTAATCACAGGTTCCTTACCTTTGACCTTTGAATTTCCCACACTAGATCTAGATTTTTTTGAGCGATAACCTTGCTCGCCGGTAGGGGGTGTTGGTCAGCTCCACGTGACATTGACGCCATCTCTGCCATTGTGATGTCCGTATCACATATATAGGCGCCACCTCAGCACGATGACATAATTTATTTTCTTTCCGTGCCAGTTAGTGCAGGTCTGTGAATAGAGATACCCACTGTTTCTTTCTGATTGGCTTTTTTCAACGTATTGTGGAACGTTGTTTGGCGTGTTGGATATCCAAGAAGACTTCTGGATTCAAGCCATGTGTCGCCTGTCACTGGTTCCTGTCACCGTGCTATGTAGATAGCAGATCCAGATCTGGTTTGTCTTTGGTGCCTGGAGGGCGACCACAACTTGAAGTCGTTCTCCTACTGCCAGGCCATGGCTCTGAAAGCTTTGAGGGAGCAGTCCCTATAGCTACATGCGGCCTGGCATTCAGCACCTCATCATTTGCCCCGAAGCTCCAGTTATCGGTCCCGGTTGAGCGGAAGATTCAAGATCCTAAGTCTTCATTCTCCCATTCAAAGTCTTCGAGTCGGTCAGGTAAGATGCATAAAAAATAAGTGTACTTTGACTTTTCACCTTTGGTTGGTCGACATAACAGAGAAGTCTCAACATTCTATGCCTTGTTCAGCTGAACCTGAACCTGGGTCAGCGCTACTCGTCCTCACCTTCTTGTGAGCCAGAGTGACTCCCACCAAGCGCAAAGGATTCTAAGACTCATCTGCCTCATATTTGGGTAGCCTGACCCTACCAGATTCTGGTCTGCTTTCTCCCCCTACTGTGGCCACAGCTGTGGGAGTTTCATACACTATGGTGTTGTAAAGGGCAGCTGAGATACTAAACCTTCAACTCCCCTCTGAGGCAGTCTAAACAATCATCTTGGCGAAGGTTCTGCAGCTAGGTGTCTCCTCCTTGGAACCTTCCTTTTAATGAAGCCTTTGATGTCCTACTGGGAATCTGCTCCAAGCCCAGCACAGAGGTTCCTTTGAATAGGATATCACCTGTCACCATTGCCCTGCAACGGGCAACCCACATTTCCTAACAACCACCCCACCCCCGAGAGCTTGGTGGTCTAAAACCTCTACATCACTGGGTGCATTGCCTTCCAGACCCCTAGACAGGGAATCCAAGAGGCTGGATAGTTGAGGTAGGAACATGTTTTCTTCCACCAGCCTTGCATTGCAGTCATGCCTATTGGACAATTACTCCCACTCCCTGTGGGAAACATGTTCAAGTGATGCCACAGGTCCCAGGTCCTCAAGCCAACTTTTTCCATGCAGTATCAGACAGGAGAGATGCAAAGTTTGCATTCTCTCGTATGGGATTTCCATGTATAGACATAAGCATTGAATAGTCCTGCCCATCTGTGGGGACCCAGTAGCACTTTATCTAATATAACTTTTTAAGTGCTGGAGTTTGCCTTTCTTTGTGAAGGCCTTGAAATGTCACTTAAGAAAGCCATAATGCTGCCTACGGACGAGGCTACAATGGCCATAATTCTTCATCTTGGATACTGAAAAGAAATATGCATCTAGTACATGCAAATATTTGTAAGAGCACAGAAAAAGAGCCTTCACAAACCCTTTTGCTATGAGAGAAAATAGAGATGAAGAAGTGCAGGGTAAAGAAGCCCATGGGCTGCCATCATCAGTGAAGAAAAAAGGAGATTGTGCCTTTAGGAGCCGAGGGAACTCCAATATCAAATCATGCCCAGCCAAAGGCAGTTACCTCAGTTCTTTTTGAAGGCTGTACTAGTTAATTAATAGTAAAGCATGAAAGTGTCTGTTTGCTCCACCAGGGAGGAGGGAGGGTTGCTTAGGAGTATCATGGAAATACCCCTGCAAGTGACCTGGAGTTACCTGTAAGAAACTATACCTTCTCTTGTAGGGGATGTTAGTGTATAGTCATAAGCATTTAATCGAATAGCAAGCTCATCCCCCTGAAGTAATGGAGTCGACAGAAACCAAAAGGTATGGACACTGCTAGGCAAACAGATTTCTGAAAGATGCCTGTCCTACTTGAGCATCTGTTCTAGCATCTGTGTCAAGGCAGTAGTGTCTAGCGAATGTGTGGACTTATTATCAATTAGCTGCCTGCAAATATCTGTCAAGATAGTGTTCCTCATCAAGTATGTAGTAGCTGCCTTTCCTCCAATAAAATTAGCTTTAGGCTTACCAGTAAGAGATTTATTAGCTAGCTGATAACAGCAGAGGATGCAAGTGACGATCCACCTTGGGCCTGACTGTTTGGAGGTAGCTAAACCTGTGAGAACCGGGCCATAATTGAAATAGCTGTTGTGATTTGCAAAGGGACTTGGTCTTTTCCAAATAGAATTTTAACACCATCTTTACATCCAGCGATACAATCTTACACTTAACGGGGCACCCTTGGAGTTGGTGGAATCTTTAGACTATTTGGGGGTAAGGGTCAATAGTCGGATGAGTTGGAAGGACCACCTGGCTAAAATGTTACTTAGTGTCAGGGGTGACTCTGAGGGAGCATCGGGAATCAACAAGCAAACCTGTGGCCCCAGTTATGGCGATCTATGAGGGCCAGGTACTCCCGTCTGCACTATATGGCTTCGAACTGTGGGGGTTTGAAAATGTGTCAGAGTTAGTAACAGCGGAAAACAAGTTCCTCAGGGATTTGGTGGCTCTTCCTGTTTCCACTCCGTTAATCCCCCTGTGACTCGACCTAGGTAGGAAACCCATTAAAGATCTGGTGCGGTTGCGCCCCTTATTGTTCTGGGTGAGGCTGCGAAGGACCGAGGAGCTCGCCATTTATGCTGCCGTATTGGATGAATTAATATTGTTAGACACCGGAAACAAGATCAGGTGGCTTTACAACTTGAGGCAGCTGGTGATGCAACTGGGCCTAAGGGATGTATGGGAGAGCCAAATGCCACCTCCCAAATCAGCGATCAAGAAGATATACTGGGAGTGGGTACAGGCTGAGTCAATACGCAGTGGGGCTGGGGGTCCACTCACCGAGCGGTTTTTAAAGGTTAAGTGGATATTGGAGGAAAGGCAGCTACTAGATCCCATGGGAAGAAAGACTCCTTGGGCCCTTATGTGCAAGGGGCATGGGCCAATGCCATGACATACTGCACCTATGATTATTCCCCCCTGGTTTTAATTGGTTTCTGCTTCCCCTGATAGTAGAAGATTGGGAATAAGAAGCCCCACCACTATTCAACCCACCCCTGGTGCAGTAAAAAAGGCCTTTTCCCCAGAAGACCAACTCCAAGTTGGCTTCTATAAACCCCCACAGGCAGCAGGGGGACAACAAAGATTTGTTGCCTTTTTTGGAGCAGTCCTTGGCCTGAGGACAGGGTGGGTCACCCCCTCTCAATTTTATATAATAATCCCTGGTGCCCAGCAAGCTTTCTGTTCCATTCACTCTCCAGAGGCAGACAGACTGTTTGGCCCCTTTTGGGTGTGTACATGGCCCAATGTTTGGGCATGCCTCACCACCTATTTTTTAAGAAAGAAGATCCCTGGTGTCTAGTGGGCTTTCTTCCCCCTGGGGGTTTAAAAATATTCTAGGGACCTTATTGCAGTGGGTGCAAGGCCAAATGCCACTGGGAACCACCACATAATATTTTTGTTGCTGTTGGGGTAAATTCCTCCAATCACTGCCTCTCCGAATACTCCTCCCCCCTTCCCGGGGACAGGACATTTTTTTACATAAATCTTATGTCTAATGTATAAGTGGTAAAGCTCAGATGATGTATTAAAGATATGCTTATTTAATAAAAAAATAACGCACCCAAGCAAAAGCAAGTATACTGGCAGAGTTCAAGTAATAATAAATGTGTAAAAAGTAATAATAATCAGGCACAAAATTAGCATTTGGAGATTTAATTAGATAAAATTGATAAAAATAGTCATGAGGATAATCAATGACATAGATAGAAATAACAATAAAAAGTTCTTTCATTAGAGAATCAGTGAATGTAAATTATTATGTATACAGATGTTCCCAATGATCTGAAGGGGAGATGGTTTTCGTCTACGCGTTTCAACACATGAGAAGTGTCTACCTCAGGACGCTACCATCTTGTAGCTAAAAATAGATAAACTTTTTTTAGAAGAACTGTTGGTGTGTATGCTAACAGTGTGCATTTGGTCAATACATTGGCTAAGACTATAACTTGAACTAAATTGGCAGAAAAATGATAATGTCACATGATGTACCGCTTTTTGGTAGTTAATTATACAGAACTGATATAATACAGAGACACACATCAATGTCATCTGGTTGTACACATCAATATCATATACTTGTGCAAACAAACAATCATTATGTCTAAAGGACAGAAAAGAATATACTGGGATCTAGAGAGAAAAATAGACCAGAAAAAGTAAGGAATTACTCGTGTAACAAAGATGCCTGGTTCCGCCCAAACCGACAGAAAGTACGTTTTTATTTCATTTTATTGGATGGAGAAATCTCCTTTGTCCTGCCTATTCAAAGGTGTGTCAATTATTTAGACATCTAAATTTCCTGTTAAATAGATCCAATTGAGGTTAGGTCTATTTATGCCGCAAGAGTAACTGTTTAAACTCACACTGAAAGATAATGACATATGTAATGTATTAAAATAGGAGGTATTTTTCCTACTTATTTTGTAGTGTTCCAGCTATTTAACAAAAACACCGTGAAAGGACTCCTCTTTTGAGGTAGATATGATTGGGGTTGGCTATGTTATACACAGAATGGTGAAAACAGATAAAAAATACTTACCAAACATAAGCGCTTTAGAATGTTGGAGAATAACCGTGTAGAAATAGATCCAATCAGAGTCTGTGCATCAGGTCTTTTTATCTATATGGGCCCGCAGTGGAGAATCAAAAAACGAATATTGATCTGATATAGTGGTAAAAAGTACGACCTTTCTAATTAAGCAGAGGGCCATGTGCATCTACAATCATAAGCTAAAAGATAATTAACGGGATGCTTGATCTTTTACATTGAGTTATAGGATGCTCATCTACTCGCAATGAATAATTATCAAAACGTAATAGATTAGAAAGGGGTATACCTGTAAGGTAATTGATATCACTGTGTAGATCGGATAATCATGGCAGCATATGTAGTACCAGATAGAGTTAAAAGCTGGCGAGAGCTCAGCAACTGAAAAAGGTCAAAATGTATACATATTATAATTTATTCAAATACTGAGTACATTCTCCTTGTGATAATACGAAACTGGAGTGCAGAACGAGTTTCATGTTGATCTACCTTAGTGGAAGAGATCATGCATCCCCTGCCGACAGGCGCTGCACTGTGCAGATGAATAAGGCCAGGTAATCACTGGTAGTGGGCTAAGCAATGGCTTCAGGAATCTTCAATTGCTATAAGCAAATACAGATCGGATATTGGTATATACTTGTTGGAACGGGAATATGCATGTATCAGTATATACGTAGCAGGCATGTCGCAAATATGGAGGAGGAGAAGAATATATTCCTTATTTATCTGACGTGGCACATGTAATAGCTCATGTATTGATGAATGGTAGAGCTGATGAGAACGTGAAAACACGGATTAAGTGCCTGACCGGTTCCAGATATATTAAGAAAGGAGACAAAACACACAAAAGATGTTTTGTAAATAAAGCTCAGAATTGTCTGAACTCATAATATTTAGGACGCATATGGAGTGCTGTGTGTTAATTACCTGCCAAGTGCTTAGCGTAATTATTCCAATGCAGTGGCGTCTGTTGCCTCGTAAAAGGCGACGTGTCTTAAATGGCATGTGGAGAAGACGGACTGATGGAAGCGTTAAAATATGAACTGGATACCTAAGCAATACAAAAGGAGCAAAAAAAAAAAACGAAACGGTGTTTAATTTAAAAAGGGGCTCTGAATAGTATTGCACGACTTTTTAAACTTAGGAGAGCACTCGAAGAAATGTTTGCTGGTTACCTGATAAAAAAGCTCGGCGTTCTGATAACCGCAACTGCGTGGCGTCTACTGCCTCGTGAAAAATGCTTATTACTTTTTTCTACTATGTAATTATAGATACATAGTTTACTGATAGACATTGGAGGGGTGGATCCTGAGAGGATCGGAAAAAGTGATATGGGATTTGCTGATATAATTTTGACCTACGACACATTTTGTTAAATCTAGCTGTAAAGAGTCTTTCTTGTTCCATCAGAAATTTCGTTCTGACAAACGACTTCCTAATTTGTTGTTTGACGAACACTTGTTGTTACTTCTAGATATAAATACAGTTTATACTGATTTTCGTCCATTCTTTAAGATAGTTTTAAGATTTCATTTTTTTTCTTTTTTTTTTGCCTTTCCATGATCCGCATCCTGATAAGAAATGATTTGAGTGCACTAGTGCTGATTCTTAAGTACATAAGAAGATTGAAAATTGGACTACAACTTGAAAGGACTCACATAAATATAACACCTGTATTGTCCAGGTTTATTATGTTAATTGCTCTTATATGACTTGTCTGCAAATATACACTGTTTGTTAACATTTGATATTATGTGAAGCGCATTACTGCCCATTCAGGTCCTCATCTACAAGAAAATGACGAAGTGGGGAGACGCAAGCCATTTAGAAGCACCGTTCTGCGTGTTTGTCAAAGCGCAGGGATACGTCATGTTAACAACTATACAACACATTCTTGTGCTTTCCTCTGCGCTGATACACAATTGGCTGCTATGCGCCAGCTCAGCCAAGCGTGCGTCATTTTGCAAGGGGCTTGCTCTGAGGTGAGGATTGTTTCTGTGCAGGAATGGACACCTTCCTGCACAAAAACAATCATTAACAGCATTTTCCTCTTTCATTGTGCAGCATGCATACAAATGGGAAGAAACAAGAAGAAATACAAGTATTTCTCCTCATTGTGCCGTTCCTACGTCTTCCTTGGTGAGGCATAGGATTCTGACACATTCCCAGTATTACAACATTTTGTAAATCAGGGAATGCATCAAGTTCCACAAAGTAATTCATGAAAGGGGCTCATATTTATAAGGCCACGAAGAGTCAGGCAAGGTGATGGGGCATGGCTAGCCGCCTAAAATGGTGGTCGGACCCTGGTAGAGCTCCGGCCCCTGATGGGGGGGGTTTATTTCCACAGTAGCACTTTCCCCAAACACCTGGTGACCTGGGAACCCTGTCTCTGAGCGCTGGAGTCCCCCTGCGTTGCAGTCTTTCCTAGGGGAACCTCCAGACTGTCGTGCACGAAAGCTGGGAGTCCGGGCCGGCTCTCCGCGGTGGTCTGAAGTGCGGAGCGGGCTTGCGGGCGACGCGAGCAGCCGGGCACGCCGCGAGGCAGAGCCCGCCTGGAGATCTGCGACATCGAAAGTTGTGAGGGCCTGACCGAGCATGGCGACAGTGATGTGGCCGCGGAGTACAGATGGCACGCACTGCCGCATAGAGGAGTCTAGGAAGGGCTGACACGCTGCACAGAAACTTCCACAGGATGCTTGCAGGTGGCTACGTGCCCCGAGTCCTTTATCACCCATGAGATGCCCAACGGCCTGCAAAGCACTCCACTACACCTGGAGGACCCGCCCGGACTGAGGCGGTGAGTGGCAACGTTTGCTGCGGCCCACTCTGGCCCGGATATTTTGCTGCATACCAGATCTAATTGCTAGTGCACACTGCTGAGTACCCGTCCCCTCGCAATCTGGGGCCTGGGGGGTGGAAGTGGGTAGGAGCGAGGCCCGTATCACCCCTGAGATGCCTGATGGCTTGCTAGACCGAATATGAGACATTTTTCTGCCAACAATTACCCCGCTTACCATCACTCCGCAATTTTAATTCCGCAAAGACAAACACCCCGCCAAAAACACAACACACACTTTTACAACGAATATGCCTTTACCACGCATGCCATCACAACGCAAAGGCATGCATGTATGTTAAAGGTATACTCATTGTAAAAGTTTTAAAGGTAACAATGAGTATCCTAACCTACCCTACCTTACCCTACCCTACACCCTAATGTAGTACCCCGGCACAATCCACCCTCGACACACAGTCCTTTTTCTACATTTACACTACCCATCACGACCCCCCACCACTATCATATACCACTTTTCTTCCCTACACAAACACTACAACACTACCTTAATACACTACCCCTGCACTGCATGCACTACAACACTACCCTAAACCCTAAAACACTACCCCCTGCATGACCCTACACTACACAAACAATACAACACTACCCTAAACCTTAAAACACTACCGCCTGCATGACCCTACACTACACAAACATTACACCACTACCTTAAACCCTAAAACACTACCCACAGCATGACCCTACACTACACAAACACTACAACACTACCCTCAGCATTCAGACCTCTCCTCACAGGGTTCTGGAAAACTCCAGAAGCTAGGATCTCGCCAATCTCAGACTTCCACTAGGGGCAGGGGCGGCGCAGGACCATCGCGCGAACTACAATATCGGGATCAGGAAGAGGCGCTTGCTACTGCGGGGGCCTTCCGTGAGGACTCTAATAAAATACCCACAGACTCGGAGGACAGCACCCTGAATTCGGATTCCGAGCACAGTAAAACACGCTTCCCTATAATTACTCGCAGGGCAGCAGACAAAATAATCGATAATTAATGGCAGGAGATTTCACTTGAGGAGCTTGGAATTCTCTAGGAACAGTGGATGGACAAGAACTTCTGCAGATGACACAGACTCCAACTCCTAGAGTCCATTATATCCTTTTTTCCGTGCCCCTACATTGATCATTGTTAATATGATAGATCTTGTATAATACTGTAGAGGGTCTCCTGTTACTGCTGCTAGGTGTTGTCTTTTTGCCCTGTTTATGCCCCCATTTGTGCCTGTTTTTATTGATTTTGTTGTGCCTGTGTTTACGTTTTCCTTCCTGATTGTCCGCCTACCTCGCCGCCCTCCGCTCTCCCTTCCCGCCAACGCCGCTTTCCCCCGCCCGTTTTTCTCTTCTGTACCCTCCCCGCTCCCGCCTCCCAGCTGCTCCGCCCACCCGCGCACTTCGCCTTAAATGGCGACCGTGCGAACGCGCAGCGGTCACGCGCAGCGGGCGCGCCGTTTGTGCGCCAAAGGTAAGCCCGTCTGCGCCCGTCCGCGACCGGATCGCGACCAGCGCCAGGACCCCTGGCCCACGAAGACCCCGACCGACCCGCCTGACATACTCCGCCGCCACCCTCATCGCACTCAACACCGGCCGACTCCCAGAATGCCACCAAGCCACTCCACGACGCACCCACGGACCTTTCAGCTGCCACACCTGCAAATTCACCTGCATCCGGACCTGCCTCGCACCAGCACCCGCCAAGTCAAACACCTGCAGCACCCACCTCAAGTGCATCCTGCTCAACACCCGCTCCGTCCACAGACACGCCATCGAACTCTGGAACCTTCTAGACGCCACAGCCCCTGACGTTACCTTCCTCACGGAGACCTGGATGAACGCCTCTTCAGCTCCCGACATCGCCATCGCTATCCCAGAGGGCTACAAGATCGTCCGGAGGGACCGCAACGCCAACCAGATGGGAGGAGGCATCGCCATCATCCACAGGAACACCATCCGTCTCACGACCAGCACCGACAACACCCTGACCAGCGCCGAACACCTGCATTTCCAGATCCACACCAACCCGAACACCACCCTCAGAGGCACCCTGATCTACCGACCCCCTGGACCACGCACCCAATTCAGCGAGGACATCGCCGACTTCGTCAGCCCGCATGCCCTCCCCCTCCGCTGACTACATCCTCCTGGGGGACCTCAACTTCCATCTGGAGAACAACAACGACCGCAACACCAGCACCCTGCTCGACAACCGCGCCAATCTTGGACTCAAGCAACTGGTGTCCACCCCCACCCACCTCGCCGGACACACACTCGACGCAGTCTTCTCTTCCAGCACAGACATCGACTTCAGCCACGCCACAGAGCTTCAATGGACGGACCACAGCTGCGTCCACTTCACCTTCAAGAGAACGACGACCCACCACCACCAGCAACAGGCCGCCCGCAGAAGCTGGAACAAGATCACAGCAGACCAGCTCGCCACCTCCCTGAGCCAGCACCCTCCTGCCAGCTCAGCGAACCCCAGCCAGGCCACCGACAACCTCACAAAGTGGATCAGCATCTGCGCGGACGAGCTCGCCCCGCTGAGGACCCCGCCCAGCAGACCCAGCAGCAAGAAAGCCCCGTGGTTCACCGACGAACTCAAGAGCTCCAAGAAGAACTGCCGAGCCCTCGAGAAAGTCTGGAGAAGGGAACCTACACCAGACAACAAGACCTCCTTCAAGCTTGCCACCCGGAAGCACCACCAGCTGATCCGCGCCGCCAAGAAAACAGCATTCAAGGACCGGTTGGACAACAACGCACACAACTGCAAGGAACTCTTCAACATCGTGAAAGAGCTTTCCAACCCCAGCGCAGGAAACAACGACATCACCCCATCGCAAGACCTCTGCAACTCCCTCGCTTCATACTTCCACAACAAGATCGCGGACATACACAACAGCTTCAACAACCAACCAACGCACACCATGACCGAACAACCACCCCCCACCACCACCCTTAACGCCTGGACCCCGATCAGCACCGAAGACACCATCCGCACGATGAACTCCATCCACTCCGGATCACCGACCGACCCCTGCCCTCACCACGTCTTCAACAAGGCCGACACTGTCATCGCACCCCACCTGCGAGACATCATCAACACATCCTTCGACTCCGCCACCTTCCCTGAGAGCTGGAAGCACGCCGAACTCAGCGCTCTACTCAAGAAACCAACAGCGGACCCCACCGAACTCAAGAACTACCGCCCCATCTCGCTCCTCCCGTTTCCAGCCAAAGTCATCGAGAAGATCGTCAACAAGCAGATGGCCGCCTTCCTCGAGACGAACGGATCCCTCGACCCCTCACAGTCCGGCTTCCGAGCCAATCACAGCACCGAGACCGCCCTCATCGCCGCCACTGATGACATCCGAGCCCTGATGGACAATGGAGAAACAGCGGCCCTCATCCTCCTAGACCTCTCCGCGGCATTCGACACGGTCTGCCACCGCACCCTAGTACAGCGCCTCAGCAACATCGGAATCCAGGACAAGGCGCTGGAATGGATCATCTCCTTCCTCGACGGAAGAACACAGAGAGTCCGCCTACCACCGTACAAGTCAGAGGCCTCCGAAGTCATCTGCGGCGTCCCTCAAGGATCATCTCTGAGCCCCACCCTCTTCAACGTCTACATGAGCCCCCTCGCGGCCATCGTACGCAAACACAACCTCAGCATAATCTCCTACGCCGACGACACCCAGCTGAGCCTCTCCCTGACCAACGACCCCGCCTCCGCCAGAGCCAACCTGCACGAAGGGATGAAAGAGGTAGCCGAGTGGATGACGACCAGCCGCCTGAAACTGAACTCTGACAAGACGGAGGTCCTCATCCTGGGCTCTTCACCCTCCGCCTGGGACGACTCCTGGTGGCCTCCAGCCCTGGGCACCGCACCCAAACTGACAGACCATGCACGCAACCTGGGCTTCATCCTGGACTCCTCCCTCTCCATGACCAGGCAAGTCAACAACGTCTCCTCGGCGTGCTTCAACATCCTACGCATGCTACGGAAGATCTTCTGGTGGATCCCCACCGAGACCAGGAAGACCGTCACCCAGGCCCTCGTCACCAGCCGACTGGACTACGGCAACGCCCTCTACGCCGGTACCACCACCAAGCTCCAGAAGAGACTCCAGCGGATCCAGAACGCCTCAGCCAGACTCATCCTCGACATCCCACGAACCAGCCACATCACCGGACATCTGAGAGTCCTTCACTGGCTCCCCGTCAACAAAAGAATCACCTTCCGCCTCCTCACCCACGCACACAAAGCCCTACACGACCAAGGCCCGAGCTACCTCAACAGCCGGATCAACTTCTACGCTCCCAAACGCCACCTCCGATCAGCCAACCACGCCCTCGCCGCCGTCCCCCGCATCCGAAGAGCGACTACAGGAGGAAGGTCCTTCTCCTACCTGGCCGCCAAGACCTGGAACTCCCTCCCGTCCGACCTGCGCCTGACCCAAGACCACCTCTCCTTCAGGAAGAAGCTGAAGACCTGGCTGTTCGAGCAGTAGCGGCATCCCCTCCCCCCCCAGCGCCTTGAGACTCTACGGGTATGTAGCGCGCTCTATAAGTGTCACTGATTGATTGATTGATAGAGGGTCATAAACTGTTGCTGAGAAAGTATGATCAGACGACCTCTATCTGCGGTCAAATAAGGCTTTGTTTGGCCAGGACTCTGACTCTTGCTTTAGTATGTTTATTTGCTGCGGAAACACTGTCTACGACATGTTTAATTATAATCACCCCACTACTAGGCCCTGTAGAGCTACCAGGCAGCCGACCTTACTGTAAACATGTTCTTGACCAATGGCGGCGGTCTCCCTACCATGGTATGCACCATTATCTGTTATGTGATTAACGTGAATTGTTGTTGGGCCCAGTGTAGTTCCGGCACTGTGCCATGTTTTGTTCAGGTTTATGGGGAATGGGGCTCCTGGTTGATATTGGTCTTCTGGCTCCATACATATTTCTATATATAGTGTATTGTCAAGTACAAATACCACTTTAGGGTCTTACAATCTAGTAATCACATGGAATGTACGCCGGCCGGGGCGATTCAAAAGAGACACCGGGTACATGCGTATCTTCTCAGGCGTAGAGCACATATAGTGTTCCTGCATGAATCCCACCTCACCGAGTCACAAACAATAAAAACACGCAAAGAATAGAGGGGACAGATATACTACTCAGCGTTCGCCAGGGGAGCGACTATTTGGGTACACCATGGGGTCCCATTTATTGAACTGGAACGCTGAGTCGATGATCAAGGGAGGTAAATACTATTAAAAGGCACATTAGACGGATCTCTGGTCATCCTAGGCAGTGTTTATGCTCTTAACTTCGAACAGGACCGCTCTCTACACCAACTGGGAGAGGCACTGGTGGACTGGAACGGTATCCCCTGCGTGCTGGAAGGAGATTGGAATGCCGTATTGGACATTTCTCTAGATAGATCTTATGATCTCCTTCAGGGTGTGAGTGCCAGCAAACTGTTCACTACCTGGGCTGATGGTTGGGCACTTTTAGACAAATGGAGATGCCTATATCCTACTCATAAGGAATACTAATTTAATCCCCCAGTACATTGCCTACATACCAGAATCGATAGATTTCTTTGCTCTAGGTCCAGCATCACTGTGGCCTGCCAATCGCTAAAACCTTTTCAGACCATAATCACCTAGAGCTTACACTTAACTGGGGTAAAGTACCCACTCCAGTGCCCACCTGGAAGCTACACCTGCAGCTACTAGAGGATAGCCCATTTTGAACAGCCCTTTCTGACACCATCACTAATTATTTATCTGAAAATTGGAATACGGCCTGTTCTAATTTAATCGAATGGGATGCACTAAAGGTAGTGGTAAGGGGGGCTTCGATAGAACAATTAGTGGGGGCCCAAAAGGAAACGCACCAACAATTACTTAGAGTTGAATAGCGGAGGACCACACTCCAACGGGACGCAGTGACAGACCCTGACAAAAAGAGGAGCTGCAGCCGTATTGAACATGCAGAAACACTAGAAACACTACGGGTAATAGATTAAAGGGCATTCCAGCAGCGCAAACACACTGAGGCAGACAGGTCAGGCACACTGCTGGCCCAAGTAGTCTGGGACAGGCCCGATCCTCCGGTCAAAACGAGCATCCATACACCTGCTGGACATATAGCCCATACCCAATGAAAAAATTAATTCAGCTTTCCACGAGTACCTAGGCAACATTTATGCTACACCCCCACCTGTAGAACACTCCTCTATATTGGACTTCTTGCAGGATCTACCCATTCCGGTATGGTCCTAAGAGATACAAAAGAAAATAGACGCCCCCATAACCCAGCCAGAAATTGGAGCTGCGATAAAAGGTCTAAATCGTAACAAAGCGCCTGGGATCAACGGATTGCCTATTGAATTTTACCACACGTACTCAGAGGCCCTAGTACCTACATTAGAATCAGTATATAAAGCTGCCTTTGAGGCTGGCCATCTTCCTCACTCCACCATGCAAGCACTGGTCACATCCCTTCCCAAACCCGGACGAGATAGCTTAGGCTTGTCCAATTATAGACCTCTGTCCCTGCTAGCGACTGAATACAAAATCTTAATTAAAGCTCTCGCCAACCGTATACAGCCTTATCTCAATACACTCATATATAACGACCAGTGTGGATTCCTACTGAACCACAGCACGTCTCTCAACACCAGACAGCTTCATTACGTAATACAGGGCACTCCACATACTTATCAGTCCGCGGGTTGCATCGCTTTAGACCTTCGTCAGGCCTTTGATTCTCTCTCCAGGGAATTTATGTGTGTGACTCTTCAAACTTTTGGGTTCCCAGACACATACCTTAAATGGGTGCACCTCCTGTATAAGTCCCCCACAGCCCGAGCCGGTACAGGTAATTACATCTCCGATCATTATACAATCCACAGGGGCATCAGCCAAGGGGTGCCCATTATCTCCATTATTGTTCGTTCTCTCACTGGAACCCTTGGCAATTGCACTGAGAAGGTCGGAAGACCAGCTGGGCATACCCATCGATGGTACGACCCACCTAACTTCCATCGATGCGGACGACATCCTTTTGTATCTACGTGACCTGACAGCAGAGAATACTCCCCTTCCGGAAATTTTTTCCACTTTCGAATGTCTCTTGGGCCTGGCTTTTTTGTTCAGGGAGGCACAATATTCATATAACCTGTGGTTCGGCGATTATGCCTTACCTGTGGCCCCCACCACGTTTAAATACTTAGGTATTCACGTCCATAGAACACAGGTGGATCAAATTGAAGGTAATATAATGCGAGCCATAACAGCCCTCCGAGCAAGTGCGACCTTCTGGTCCTCCCTGCCGCTGTCAGTGATGGGACGTATTGCCATCTCTAAGTTGGTGATGCTCCCTCACCTATTATACTACTTTGTGAACTTACCTGTCATAATCCCACAGTCCATTTTTAATACATTGAACACTATAATGATAGATCTTATCTGGGGAAAGGGCCGTAGACGTATCAGCCTACTGAAACTCCAACTGGAGAACAGAAGTGGTGGCCTGGGAGTTCCTGACTTTAGAGCCTACTACTATGCTAGTCAGCTCCAATGGCTGTTTTTCTGGACCGCGGGAGGAATTTACAGGAAATCGGGTACACATCTAGGGAGTTGGACCAGGGCTTGCTACACTCCTGGCTCTTGCCTAAGGCCAAAATTCCAAAGGACAGCCCCCCTACTGAGTACTGCCTTGCAATGCTGGAGGAAGGCATTATCTTATAACTCTCAGGCAGCCCCCCCTCTTAGCCATCCCCACTCCACAGGGTCGGCTTACGAAGTCCAGAATGCATGAGTGGATAGAGTCAGGGGTGAAGGACGTCGGGGCGTCCTTTGGTGACGGTAACCTGCTTGACCACGACTCCTTCATACAGGCAACAGGCACACCAACAAGATTATATTTACTGCACACCACTGTATCCCATTACATAAAGAACACGTTGGCCCCACAGCACAGCGAACCCCCACAGCACAACTTGGTACACCTCTTATAATACATGGGGAATGGGAGACACCTGTTTCATTGGTTATATACAGGTATACACATGTTGCAACCACACTTTACTTAGAGCGCAATGGTCTGAGGATTCAACCACAGAAATCACTGATAAGGCATGGCAGTGCATGCTAGAACACCCAAAAAGAGTTTCTCGTAATGCCAAATTAAAGTTCATTCAGACTATGATTCTTTATCAATCATACCTCACCCCCAAGCGGATCCAATGCATGCTCCCAGACGCTTCACATTGCTGCCCCCGCTATAAGGGGGATGAAGTGGACTTCCTTCACATGCTGTGGTCCTGAGCAAGGTCACACAAATCCCTATATCGGACGATGCCCTAAATTGCCTCATGGGCCTTCTCAGATGCTCTAAAGTCCAGAAGGTACGACCGAGATTCCTAGACTTGGCCCTCATATTAGCAATAAGAGCACTCACCAGGAGGTGGAAATCCCTCAGATATCCAGCTGGAAAGACAACATGCTTCAATGGGGAAAGGCAGAAAATGTAGCCCTACGGAGGGCAGAAGAGAGGGGCCTCCAAAAACAACCCATTTCGATGGAATGGGAGGTCATGGGGAATGAGTTTGAATCACTTGACTTACTACCCCCACGAGACACCCCAACCCCAATCTCTCACAATAGGTTTCTAGACTTGTACGTAATATTCCAGGTTCACTGTGGACCCCTAGGCAATACACTTTCAGTATACCCTTTTTGTTTTAGGTCACAATGGACACTGAAGACACCGATCGACAATTAGTGGGGTGGTGGGAGGGATAGGGAGTGAGGGGACTTGGTTGGACACTTTCTTAATGTTAATAGGAAATGAAACAACGTTATGATGTGCATTTATCTGTCACAGCTGCAATGATCTGCTCCTCATGTTGTCTACTGATACCAAATAATTTTCATTTCCTGCCAAATAATAAGGACAAATGTAATATGGTAGATCGACAAAACATATATGTTGTCACTACTGAAAGTAAAAAATGACCGTCTTTCTGTAATATTCATTGCACTGGATTTGATATACCGGTCTTCAAATGAAGTATGTTAAAAAAAAAGAGTCATGTAAGGTGACTTTATGTGGTCTTGTAAATATGGGCAAGCCCATTGTGCTGCCAGTGCGTAACAAAAGTTACTCTTCGGCGGTGCAACAGACTTATATATAAACCCCCTGAATCTGGTTCACACTATATAAACCTACAAATTGATCAATGCAATTTCTTTTTGTTTTATAGATTATCATTTACTCACAAGTTAATTTCACAACCAACTTTTAACAGCATTAAATACTGAAATTACAGTAGTATCATGTTCATACTCCATTTAGCGTAACCTTTATACAGAAGGATGCAGTTAGTAGAAACATGACTTGGGAAGAAATGCACCAATGTGGAGAAAGATACGTTTTCAATTTCTTTCATTGTTCAATTGATAATTTACAGTTACAATACTGTCTTATGAATACGAATTGCATACGAAATAACTGAGCAGTATTTGCATCTTGGTTATAACGAAGTTAGGTAACACTTGCAGCTAAACAAATTTCTTAAAGAACCAAAAAGTGCAACTTTTTAGCAAAACGTCATAGTCAAATGGCACCATTTATTATAGATATACATGTTTATGGCCTTTTGGACCAGTTGTTAGTTTATGCTCGTTACCTTTTATGCACAGGAATTCTGTAACTGCATTTCGAAAGAGGACACAATTTTAAAGCTGGTCTGACTAAATCAGTGGCAATGAATGGGACATTATACAGCCTATTATGCCAAAAAAACACATTATGCTGTGCACTGTGTGGCATTATTAAACTGATATGGGATTCTCATTTATAGACCACCGGGGCCCATTCGCTCTTTTTTTGAGGACCTGCAGTCGGCTTTATCTATACCCTGCATGCGAGCAGAGCACTGTATGCTGCTGGGCGATTTAAATTTGCACATGGATTCAATAACAGACGCTGAAGCGTCCAAATTGCGGGACATCACTGCACTGCTGGGCCTTGCCCCTTTCATTGATAGTCCCACCCATGTTAAAGGCCACACGTTAGATTTAATTTTTTCTACGGTGCCTATCGAGGTGTCCCCGCCGCTCCCTGTTCTTTGGTCAGACCATTTTTTAATAAATTTCGTTATAATACACGAGTCCAGGACTAGCCAAAGAACACAGAGGGAGATGACTCGACAGTCTAGAGCATTTCACTTAGTGACAGTTGACATGCTCTCTGATGCTCTATATCAACATCCGTGTCAACTGACAGGGCACCTAGAAGCTGACGTAACTCTGGTTCAGAACTGGTTGCAAGCAAGATTTGAGGAGTTAGCCCCACCGAAGGCAGCTAGAATAGCCCCTTGCCATGACTCCGCTCCTTGGTTTACCTCCACACTACGTACAATGCGCCAAGACTGTAAAAAGGCGGAAAGACTCTGGCGCCACATGTACGATCCTGTGGAGAAGGTCAAGTACCGTGATGTCATGAAATTGTATCACAAACAGATTGCCGTAGCCAAAAAGGACTACCTCGAGCATAGAATAGACCAAGCTGACAATACGAGCAGGGAATTGTTCAGAATTGTGAAAGAGTTTGTAGATCCGGCTGCAGGTGCCCTCTCACACTGAAGACTGGATTAGGCAGCTTGCTGACTTCTTTGTCACAAAAATCATAAAGATTCAGGACTCCTTTCCCCCTGTGGATCTTTCCATGGATGCCGCTGCCTCAGGCTCCAACTGGAGGTCGGCACCTGCCTCAGAGGTAGAGCCCGGGCCCACACTATCGGCTTTTCCCCAGTTGTCAGGTGAAACATCGCTTGAGCTACTATCCCGGCTTCAATCCGGTTCACCTCTGGATGCTTGTCCAGCTAAGTGTCTGGCCAAGGTGGCTTCGGCAGTAAACAGCTTGCTGAATCCCTTGCTCAATTTGTCACTGAGCTCCGGGGTGGTACCTCGAGAATGGAAACATGCACTCATTCTGCCGCTGATCAAAAAACCTCTGTTAGATCCCTTGCAGCTGGCTAACTACAGACCGATCTCCCTCCTCCCTGCTCTGGCGAAGGTGGTTGAGAAACATGTTCAACACACTCTTACCACCTTCATCGAGAATAACAACCTGCTCCATGATTCTCAATCTGGCTTCCGTGCTAATTATAGCACGGAGACAGCCCTCGTGGAGGTGACTGATGCCATCAGGGAGACGCTCGATCGGGGGGGAAAGGCTATGTTAGTCATGCTAGACCTGTCGGCGGCTTTCGACACTGTCCCCCACGCAGGTCTCCTTTCAAGACTCAGGGAGATAGGACTTAGGGGGACGGTGTTAGACTGGTTTCAATCCTTCCTAGCCGACCGTCGGCAGGTGATCTGGGCTCCACCGTTCTCCGCGGAAATGCCATCGCTAGAGGTGGGGGTGCCTCAAGGGTCCATTCTGAGCCCCACCATCTTTAACATCTATATGGCCCCTCTGGCGAGGGTAGCGGAGGCTTATGGGGCCCGGATCATCTCATATGCTGACATCCCAGCTCCTGTTTACATGCAGGAAGGGAGAGGTGTTTGATGGCGACAGAATTAAAGATTGTCTGAGTGCATTTTTCACGTGGTTTCAGCGGCACAGCCTGAAATGCAACTCGGATAAGTCTGAGCTGCTTTTTTTTGGCTGTGCCCCTGATCCTGGTTGGAAGTCGTGGTGGCCCCAGGATATGTTCCCTCCTGAGAAGTCATCTTCCCAAGTGAAAAATCTTGGAGTTGTATTTGATGACGATCTCTCTTTTCGACCCCACATTTTGGGGCTATCAGGGAAATGCTTTGGCATCCTCAAGATGCTCAGGAAATTCCTTCCATTGCTCTCCCTGCAATACCGTAAGACCGTAGTACAGGCGCTTGTGGGGTCTAGGTTAGACTACGCAAATGCGCTTTTTGCAGGTCTGCCAAAGTACCTTTTGTCCAGACTGCAAATTGTCCAAAATTCGGCGGCAAGAGCCATATTCGGCTTACCAAGGAGAGCCAGTGCCTCATTGCTGCTTAATAGGCTGCACTGGCTACCTATCTCTAGCAGAATTAGGTTCAAAATCCTTACGCTGGCATTTAAAGCCCTTCATTCTATCGGCCCCAGCTACATCAGGAAGCGCATCGCTCTCTATGTTCCGCGGAGGATGTTGCGGTCTGCTGATCTGGCAAAAATGGTGGTACCTGCTGTGAAACGAGTCCGGATGGGAGGCCGGTCCTTCCAATATGTGGCGGCTCGTTTTTGGAATGAGCTCCCTCTCTCCCTCCGCAAAGCTAATAATCTACTGGCTTTTAGGAAGGAGCTGAAGACCGTGCTTTTCTCCATGTGATCTCTGTGACTGCTGCGTCTCTGCCTTTGCGTTTCTGGGTTTCTCAGGCCTCTTTGCTAAAGCGCCGGGACACCCCTCGGGGAAGCCGTGCGCTCTAAAAGTACGGCTATAACATAACATAACATAACATATGTTCAAACAAAGGATTATACAAGGATTATACATTGCTACAGAACATGCAAAGATGTGTTAAGGAAGCACACTCAGCAGATCATTTAAAACATGGTATCGTTGTTAATGATTCTGTTTTGGGTGGAAGCACAGAATTACCTTTATATCAATTTGCTATTTTTTTCTGTCAGAGTGAAAATAGATTTTGTAAAAACGTATAAAGTGTAACTGTCATCACAAAGTGAGCCTGTCTATTGCCACTGCTCTTAAAAAAATAATAAAAGTTGCACCACCCGTTTTAATTTTACAACTTGTCTTCATTTTAAAATTTACTTTGAACTCCCTTTATAATGCCTCCAAAATCAAATCCTTCCTTTAAGAACTGGCCACCCAGAACAGTAGTTTTGAAAACCATTATTATTCAATTCAATTCAATTTTATTATGTTTTGGCACTCCGAAGAGGTCCACATAAAACAAAATACACACATACAGATACACATTCTCAAAAATAAAAATGACAACTACAACATTTTCCACTAGACAGGATAATCAACGGCACAAACCTCCATATTTCATCAATAAATAGCTAAAAATCCTTTAAAAAAGTTAAAAATATTGAAGCAAAACATTTCATTTGGGGGAGTATATAGGGCCAGTAAAAATGAATTCACATTAAGTATACCCAATTGCAAACAAATAGATCTTAACCACTTCAACCGAAGTGGGCGCAATGCAGGACATATAAACAGAACATCAGAATGATCCTGTACAGACATATTGCAAAAATTACATGTGGGAGAGGACCCGTACCATTTTGCCAAAAGAATGTTTAGGGGTAGCAAATCCTGCCTTAGGAGGAACCAAAATCTCTGCACACCATGTGGTAAATTCCAAGCGACATAGGGTTGGGCAAGCTTCATTGAGTACGTATTAAAAAGAAAATCACCTCCCCTCTTTACTTGCATGGACTTCTTGTCCGACATGAAGCAAAAATCCCATGAAGCCTGTTTCAAACGAGATTTTAGCTGGGAGCGAGAGATAGTAAAAAGGGTACTCTCTTCCAAATCAAGAAGTGCCACAGCTTTTCTAAAGAAAAGGGGGTGGTGATGAACAGAGTGTCTGAATTAAGCAGACCACTCTTACCTGTCCAAAGATCAGGGCTTGATCCATCACCGTTATTTATCTCACTGCACCATCCCAGCTCAGAACCTGGCTGTATGCAAATCAGTCTGTCCCTGGCCCAGTGCATCATGGGAACAGGGCAGACTAAACTACCAAGCCAATTCTTCACCAGAAAGGAGACAGGCTACCAGGCACCGGTTTCAGGCATTTCAGCCGTCTTCGGCCCGGCTTGCTTGAATCCTGATGGTGCAGTGAGAAAGGGACTCATGTCTGAGTATACCCTGCCACACCTATAGTGGCCAAAAACGATTCAGAAAAGGGGGTGGTGATGAACAGAGTGTCTGAATTAAGCAGACCACTCTTACCTGTCCAAAGATCAGGGCTTGATCCATCACCGTTATTTATCTCACTGCACCATCCCAGCTCAGAACCTGGCTGTATGCAAATCAGTCTGTCCCTGGCCCAGTGCATCATGGGAACAGGGCAGACTAAACTACCAAGCCAATTCTTCACCAGAAAGGAGACAAGCTACCGGGGACCGGTTTCTGGCATTTCAGCCGTCTTCCGCCCGGCTTGCTTGAATCCTGATGGTGCAGTGAGAAAGGGACTCATGTCTGAGTATACCCTGCCACAACTATAGTGGCCAAAAACGATCCAGAAAAGGGGGTGGTGATGAACAGAGTGTCTGAATTAAGCAGACCACTCTTACCTGTCCAAAGATCAGGGCTTGATCCATCACCGATATTTATCTCACTGCACCATCCCAGCTCAGAACCTGGCTGTATGCAAATCAGTCTGTCCCTGGCCCAGTGCATCATGGGAACAGGGCAGACTAAACTACCAAGCCAATTCTTCACCAGAAAGGAGACAAGCTACCGGGGACCGGTTTCTGGCATTTCAGCCGTCTTCGGCCCGGCTTGCTTGAATCCTGATGGTGCAGTGAGAAAGGGACTCATGTCTGAGTATACCCTGCCACAACTATAGTGGCCAAAAACGATTCAGAAAAGGGGGTGGTGATGAACAGAGTGTCTGAATTAAGCAGACCACTCTTACCTGTCCAAAGATCAGGGCTTGATCCATCACCGTTATTTATCTCACTGCACCATCCCAGCTCAGAACCTGGCTGTATGCAAATCAGTCTGTCCCTGGCCCAGTGCATCATGGGAACAGGGCAGACTAAACTACCAAGCCAATTCTTCACCAGAAAGGAGACAAGCTACCGGGGACCGGTTTCTGGCATTTCAGCCGTCTTCGGCCCGGCTTGCTTGAATCCTGATGGTGCAGTGAGAAAGGGACTCATGTCTGAGTATACCCTGCCACACCTATAGTGGCCAAAAACGATTCAGAAAAGGGGGTGGTGATGAACAGAGTGTCTGAATTAAGCAGACCACTCTTACCTGTCCAAAGATCAGGGCTTGATCCATCACCGTTATTTATCTCACTGCACCATCCCAGCTCAGAACCTGGCTGTATGCAAATCAGTCTGTCCCTGGCCCAGTGCATCATGGGAACAGGGCAGTTGGATCTAGCCCTGATCTCTTGACTGGGTGAGAGCTTTCTGCTTAATTCAGAGACTCTGTCCCTCACCACCCCTTGTTGCAAATATTTTTGTCCACCCTAAGCGTGGAAGGGTATTCTCAGATGTGAGACCCTTGCTCATTGCACCATCAGGATTCAAGCAAACCGGGCCGAAGACGGCTGTAATGCCAGAAACCGGTCCCCGGGAGCTTGTTTCCTTCCCAGTGTAAGAATTGGCTTTTGTAGTTTGGTTTGCCCTGTTCCCATCATGCACTGGGACAGGAACAGACTAATTTGCATACAGCCAGTTTCTGAAACTGGGATGGTGCAGTGAGCTAAAAAACGGTGTTGGATCTAGCCCTGATCTCTTGACTGGGTGAGAGCTTTCTGCTTAATTCAGAGACTCTGTCCCTCACCACCCCTTGTTGCAAATATTTTTGTCCACCCTAAGCGTGGAAGGGTATTCTCAGATGTGAGACCCTTGCTCATTGCACCATCAGGATTCAAGCAAACCGGGCCGAAGACGGCTGTAATGCCAGAAACCGGTCCCCGGGAGCTTGTTTCCTTCCCAGTGTAAGAATTGGCTTTTGTAGTTTGGTTTGCCCTGTTCCCATCATGCACTGGGACAGGAACAGACTAATTTGCATACAGCCAGGTTCTGAAACTGGGATGGTGCAGTGAGCTAAAAAAACGGTGTTGGATCTAGCCCTGATCTCTTGACTGGGTGAGAGCTTTCTGCTTAATTCAGAGACTCTGTCCCTCACCACCCCTTGTTGCAAATATTTTTGTCCACCCTAAGCGTGGAAGGGTATTCTCAGATGTGAGACCCTTGCTCATTGCACCATCAGGATTCAAGCAAACCGTGCCGAAGACGGCTGTAATGCCAGAAACCGGTCCCCGGGAGCTTGTTTCCTTCCCAGTGTAAGAATTGGCTTTTGTAGTTTGGTTTGCCCTGTTCCCATCATGCACTGGGACAGGAACAGACTAATTTGCATACAGCCAGGTTCTGAAACTGGGATGGTGCAGTGAGCTAAAAAACGGTGTTGGATCTAGCCCTGATCTCTTGACTGGGTGAGAGCTTTCTGCTTAATTCAGAGACTCTGTCCCTCACCACCCCTTGTTGCAAATATTTTTGTCCACCCTAAGCGTGGAAGGGTATTCTCAGATGTGAGACCCTTTCTCATTGCACCATCAGGATTCAAGCAAACCGGGCCGAAGACGGCTGTAATGCCAGAAACCGGTCCCCGGGAGCTTGTTTCCTTCCCAGTGTAAGAATTGGCTTTTGTAGTTTGGTTTGCCCTGTTCCCATCATGCACTGGGACAGGAACAGACTAATTTGCATACAGCCAGATTCTGAAACTGGGATGGTGCAGTGAGCTAAAAAACGGTGTTGGATCTAGCCCTGATCTCTTGACTGGGTGAGAGCTTTCTGCTTAATTCAGAGACTCTGTCCCTCACCACCCCTTGTTGCAAATATTTTTGTCCACCCTAAGCGTGGAAGGGTATTCTCAGATGTGAGACCCTTGCTCATTGCACCATCAGGATTCAAGCAAACCGGGCCGAAGACGGCTGTAATGCCAGAAACCGGTCCCCGGGAGCTTGTTTCCTTCCCAGTGTAAGAATTGGCTTTTGTAGTTTGGTTTGCCCTGTTCCCATCATGCACTGGGACAGGAACAGACTAATTTGCATACAGCCAGGTTCTGAAACTGGGATGGTGCAGTGAGCTAAAAAACGGTGTTGGATCTAGCCCTGATCTCTTGACTGGGTGAGAGCTTTCTGCTTAATTCAGAGACTCTATCCCCCACCACCCCTTGTTGCAAATATTTTTGTCCACCCTAAGCGGGGAAGGGTATTCTCAGATGTGAGACCCTTGCTCATTGCACCATCAGGATTCAAGCAAACCGGGCCGAAGACGGCTGTAATGCCAGAAACCGGTCCCCGGTAGCTTGTTTCCTTCCCAGTGTAAGAATTGGCTTTTGTAGTTTGGTTTGCCCTGTTCCCATCATGCACTGGGACAGGAACAGACTAATTTGCATACGGCCAGGTTCTGAAACTGGGATGATGCAGTGAGCTAAAAAACGGTGTTGGATCTAGCCCTGATCTCTTGACTGGGTGAGAGCTTTCTGCTTAATTCAGAGACTCTGTCCCTCACCACCCCTTGTTGCAAATACAGCTTTTCTAAAGTTCTTAACGATTTGGGAGTATTACTTTAAGCTGCCCAACAATTCCCCCTTAAGAAGGGATCTCAAAGACCCCATTTCTCCTCTAGCCAGGCTAGCAACCCATCGAACTAGAGCTGACAGGCCCTGCGCCCAACTGCTGCGAAGACCGAATTCAAGTCTACAAGCGGCCACAGAGCAAGCAGGGCTGAGAGAAGTTTTACAGCCTGATTCATCAAGCTGAAATCGGCTCGCAAAGGGTCAGATTCTGAGAATCTGGCCCTTTGCGAGCGCTATTTTTGCATTTGGGATTCATCATCCCAAATGCAAAAATCGGTAATTGCTAATTCGCTAAATTGCGAGGAATTACATTTAAGGAATCTCTATTTGAGATTCCTTAAATGCAATTCATCAACCATTTTTAAATTGCTAATTCGCAATTTCGGGCCGCTATTTACCGAGAGGTCAGACCTCTCGGTAAATAGCAAAAACTTAGAAAAATGCTTTTAAAAGCATTTTTCTAAGTTGCATGTTGCGCACACACATGTCCTTTGGACATGTGTGTGTGCAACACCTGTGTGAAATTTCATTTGAGGGGTGCTACAGGGTGTCCTGTGGACACCCCTGGCACCCTTCAAATCGCAATCTTATTTGCGATTAGCTAATTGCTAATCGCAAATAAGGAATACTCCCCATTCATTCCTATGGGCCTTTTGGCCCATAGGAATGAATGGCGAGTTATTCCTTATTTGCGATTAGCAATTAGCTAATCGCAAATAAGGAATTGTAAGGAATCTCATTATTATTGCATATTCCTACATGAATCCCGTTTTGCGAGTCCTTAATAGCGATTCGCTATGAATCGCTATTAGGGCCTCGCAAAACGGGAGCATGATGAAACAGGCGGATAGACCTTAACAATCTTCCTTCTACCGTCTGTAAAAAACCCCAATGCTTTAGGTCAACCAATTCCATTCCATACAAGAGGGTAGATGGAATTTTTGCCCTAAAAACCTCCAGTAAACAAGCAAAATGTCTTCTCCCTGTCGCGGAATAAAGGGCGCTCAGACTTTTACCTTGGGATAAAGCTTTACGGGAGTTATTCTCTATATGAGGCTTCTCGCTCAGGTTGGCAGAGATTATTTTACCTAAAAAGGTGTATGTCTTAACCACCTCCAATTTCTGACCACCTACTGACCAACCATAATTCTCAGATTTAGATTTTTTCTTCCCTGTAATGCACATAATCTTGCTTTTTGTGGCATTTATCCTCATGAATTGGGTCTCTGCAAAAAGATGTAAGGCCAGTCCCTTGGGTGTTTAATCTAGGATAAGGATATCGTCTGCATAAAGCAGGCAGGAAATAGAAGATCCCCCTACTACCGGGCTATGCCAACACAAGATGAAAGCAAAGCTGGAAGGTCAGCGATATACAGGGAGAAAAGTAATGGGGCCAGGAGGCAACCCTGTTTTAATCCATTAATGGAGGGGATAACCCACGATAGACCCCTTTCTCCACCTTGTAGCACTTGGCACCAAGTGTCCGTGTGTAAAGATTGCACCAAGTCTAATAGGGGAGGAGGCATACCCAAGTCTGATAGCTTTCTCCACAGCAAGGGACGGTCGACTTTGTCGAATGCTGTGGAGAAATCAATAAAGGCCACATACACTCCTCCCCCGCGGACTCTTATATATTTATCTGAGATAACCTGAAGGGCAGTAAGATTTTCCAATGTGCCATGCCCTTTACGGAAGCCAGTTTGTTCAAGGGGTAATATCTGGTTCTCATCAACCCAATCAGTAATTAATGATAGAAGACATTTGGAAAATACTTTTCCAATGGCATCAAGGAGGGCTATCTGGCGATAATTTATTGGAATGTCCCTTTCGCCCTTCTTGAATAATGGAACCAATATGCTCCCCTTCCAAGAAGAGGGCACAATTTTAGTAATGAAGCAAGATTGAAATAATGGAAAAAGAATCTTGCTCCATGAAACAGGATCCTGCTTCAATACTGATATGGAAAGTTCATCAGGCCCCATTGCTCCCGAGGAACGCATGTCCTTAATGGCCAATTCAATGGTTTTCTCTGAGGGGGAGTCAATAGGAAACTCATCTTCTTTCATAATCCCCTTATCTTCTACCCTTCCACCATTCCCAGCATACAAGTTGGAAATAAATGAGACCATGACGATTCAGCAATGGGAATAGGGAGAGGACTAACTCTAGCTCCACACCCCTCACCAATGAGTGACCAGAATTGTCTAACTTTCCCATGAACTGCGGCCTCCCGTAGACTTATCCAAAGTGAATTTTCTTTTTCTTTTTTAAGTTTCTTCCTAATTCTGCTTCTCCTTCTTTTTAACAAATATATTTTATTATTTATTTCAATAGATCTACACAAAAATTGCTCCTGCACTAATTTATTTATTTCCTTATTTAAAAGGGTAATCGGTCTAGGAACATAAATCTTTCTTACAGAGGGGCTAGACCTTTTGGCAATGAGGATGACCTCCTTCATAAAATTCTCAAAATGAATCATTTCGGAACCCTGCCAACCATTCAATTCTAGTATTGTTTTACCTAGAATACACTCCAGGCCCTTTCTGGCTTTAAATTTCCAGAAGCATCTTCCAGAGACCTTATGAAAGTTAACTACATCACCGTTAAGGGACCATGAATCTGGAGTAGGAGGTTGTAATGAGAGGCTTATAGTAATCACATTGTGGTCGCTAAATAGTGTCGGAGAGACCGTGAGATCCTTCACCAAGGAGAAAATACAGTAGTCAGTGATTACATAGTCTAGAATTGACTCGCTTTGAGAAGATCTATTAATATATTTGGCAGGAACATCCAATGGAATCCTGCCATTCACTATTAACCCCTCCGCCGCTGAAAGTTCTTCTAGCAACAGTTTCCCTCTCTTATTGGTTTTAATTTTATTGGGAAAGAGGAATTGGGGAATAAGGAAGGCTTCTTATTTAAATTTGTTTCTAGATAGCTTTAAGCTGGAGTTAGAAACCTTGCAATTAAAATCCCCTACTAACAAGACATATGGGGAAGGTTCTAACTCATTAATCTGTTTAATGTATGAAAAGACTTGCTTCAATATAGTATTAAAACATTCATCGGGGGGAATGTAAGCGTTTATGATTACCAGAGATTTATTATTTCCAATACTGGGTAAACTACTGAGGGTCACCGCCTGAAAGAGGTTGCTTGGATCAACATAATGGCAGAAGTTCCACTTTAATTTATTAGTCAGTAGGCATGCAATTCCCCCTTTTGCATGCCCTTTCATTGAAGGAGAGGCCACTGCCTCAAGGACAAAATAATCTCTCCCAGCACACAAACTACTAGCACACCAAGTCTCTTGGATGCAAATCACACTAGCGTTCAAAGAGAACAAATACTGTAATTTCTCGGGACTATTATTTAACCCGGCAGCGTTCCAAGAGAGAACTTTCAAATTACTGCTAAAGATGTTGAAAAAGTTTAGGGTTGTCTGAGGATTTACTAGACAAAGCGCCGGGCAGCCAATTCCACCGCTGGTTATCTTCTATTGGGAGGCTGTTCTGAATTAACGTGGCAGGCATTACATGCGTCACCAAACATGTGCTTTTTGATACCCATATTTTTAAATCATCAAAAGAGGAAAGGGGACCATCATAACCAGTGCCCTGGTGAAAAAGTCTATTATGAGGGAGCCTATCTCTTCCGGAAAACAGAACAGGTAATACATTAATTCCCCTACACTGGAAATTCTCAGCCTGTTGCAATATAAGATTTGCTATAAGTTTGGAATAAAACTTCACCCTAACATAGGGCGCGGCAACTGTACCAGATAGGGAGACTAAATCAATATCGTTAGATTGAATTAACTTTAAACTCTCTATGTCTTTGAAACATTTAAGTAACCATGCTCTATTTAAAGGCAGGTCAAAATCAAATAACGATAGAAAATCCACAGTTAAAGTATCTACAAAAACTTATGGTACTTTTATAGGCAAATGATGAGGCCATACAACGCCATCACCTATGGCGTGAAAAGCAGGAGCAGAGGGATTAAGAGCCACAGAAGACATAGGGACTGACTTTTCCATTTCTACTACGGGGAGAGGGATCGACATTCCTCCTACATCTAATGGGGGGCCTCCCACGGGTAAGATAGAACAATTGGATAATTTTTTGAGACCTGATGCAGAGGGATTCAAATTATCGGAAGAGTGAGTAGCAGCTTCCTGACTCAAGGACCCATTCACAGGCTTTTCGGTGATAGGTTCATTGATATCAGGAACTTGAGAATTATCAAAGATTATTTGTCTCTGTCTTTTCTTCCTATATCTGCGAATAGGTTTCCTCTTTCCCTTGAATTTCCAAAACAAAAATTGGGAATAGCGCTTTTTCCAATTTGGGGGCGGAAACATCCACACTTTCTTCTTCAATTTCAAGGACAGAATTTCTTACACAGTTAGATGTAGAGAGTGTGGGTATTAAAGATAGCTCATTTTTAGAAATTGCCACAAGTTTACTTTGGACTGGGTTAACATTTCCATCTAGATGGCCAGTACCCAACTCGGGCCCCTGTGATCCAACCTTAGTAACTAAATCAGGGACCTTTTCCGGGAGCTTTAACAGTAAAACATTTAGTATCTGTGTGACCGATTCCAAAATACAATCAGAGCTTCCCACAAATTTACCCAATAACAGTAAAATAGAAGACAACAAATGTTCCAATGCAATCAGGGATTCGGAAATCGGCTTTTCAGATTTATCAGAGAGCCTGGGGGACCAATGGGACCAATGCCGGATATATTAAGCAGTGGGCTCTTAGAGATGTTAAACTGAGAGGAAATGTCTTGCGATTTTATGGAGGGAGTACTGCTATAAAGCTGAAGACCAGAGGGAGTAGCCCCGATCGGGGACTTATTAGCTTCAAAAGATTTTGAGGTAACATCAGCTAAGTTCCAGGTCAATACTCGACAAGTGGAAATCCCCCTTACCGTCCACATTTGGCAGTAAAACTCCTATAGGAATATTAGATAAAGGCACTTTATGGTTTACAAACCCATTATTTTGTTGGCCACCCTCAGGACTAGAAACAGCGCACTTAATGTCACCAGTCATTTCAGGAAGCACTGGGCCAGGTTCCTCAGAAATCAGGGAGCCCGAGTATTCTTTGTTCACCAAAAGAGGCTCCTTCTTGACCACCATGAGGGCTGTGCCAGATGAAGAAGCTATGTCAGATGCTGTGTTTTCAACTATTAACAAATCGTTATCCTTGGGTTTTTCCCACAATTGCAGCAGCTGGCATTGGCCTTTTAATAACAAATTATCGGCAGCCTTGTTTCTAAGAGGGTTGGATCTTGTCTTCATACAAGACCTACCCCCCAATAATCTCCCCGAGCGTAACTTTTTTGCCGTCATCCATACGCGTAAAGAGCAAGGGAGACCAATGCCCCGATAAATGTAGTTAATAACAAATAAGAGATAAAAAGATGAGTGTTTGGGGGTAAAGTCACTGAGAATTCCTGCACATAGGGAGAATGTCTATATCGTCACAAGACAATATGCATTATTTAACACTAAACAAAGAATAAGAACAATACTGATAAATAATATAAATAAGTATTCCCAGCCTAGCCTACTTCAGCCACTGAGGGCTACAGAGGGCCCGCCCTTTGTCCGGGCTTAGTCCGGCGTGTCCCGCGCGCGTCCTCGCAGAACGAGGGACCTGTCAAAGCTTTATGCGCCGCCTGGCGCGCTGGATGCTGGCGTCAATTGCCCCTGGAGGCTGCTGGGCAATGTAGTTCAACCGGCGGAGCCAAGCCCGGCTGGTCGATTTCCCGCTGAATATGGCGGAGCCAAGCCCGGCCGCTGGTCACAAAGATAAGGAGTCTCCTGGGGTCAAGCAGCAAAAGTTTGTAAGAATATGGGGAACTCGGCCCCTGTCGAAGCTTTATGCGCCGCCTGGTGCGCTGGATGCTGGCGTCAATTGCCCCTGGAGGCTGCTGGGCAATGTAGTTCGACCGGCGGAGCCAAGCCCGGCCGGTCGATTTCCCGCTGAATATGGCGGAGCCAAGCCCGGCCGCTGGTCACAAAGATAAGGAGTCTCCTGGGGTCAAGCAGCAAAAGTTAGTAAGAATATGGGGAACTCGGCCCCTGTCGAAGCTTTATGCGCCACCTGGCGCGCTGGATGCTGGCGTCAATTGCCCCTAGAGGCTGCTGGGCAATGTAGTTCGACCGGCGGAGCCAAGCCCGGCCGGTCGATTTCCCGCTGAATATGGCGGAGCCAAGCCCGGCCGCTGGTCACAAAGATAAGGAGTCTCCTGGGGTCAAGCAGCAAAAGTTAGTAAGAATATGGGGAACTCGGCCCCTGTCGAAGCTTTATGCGCCGCCTGGCACGCTGGATGCTTGCGTCAATTGCCCCTGGAGGCTGCTGGGCAATGTAGTTCGACCGGCGGAGCCAAGCCCGGCCAGTCGATTTCCCGCTGAATATGGCGGAGCCAAGCCCGGCCGCTGGTCACAAAGATAAGGAGTCTCCTGGGGTCAAGCAGCAAAAGTTAGTAATAAAACCGTTATTAGCACACGTGTCTCAATTGGATGCATTATAAGATAATATAAAGACATAAGACACTAAAAAGATATAGCCTATTCAGCCTGCTTCCTTTAAATGTGTACGGTTGTTGTTTTCTTCCATAAAGAGGAGATATTGACACCATCTGGGTGTCATGCGTTCACATACTCGGACTAAGCAGAGCACCACCAGTTTGCATATTCACATGACCGAGACATCTTTTTCTGAATGCAGATGTTTGACACTATTTGTTATGCAAACAATGACAATTAATCCTGTGAGGGTCACTGAAGCTGCACATCTCCAATTGGCTACACCTGGAATTAGTCCTGTAACTATGAACGCAGACATGGGGATTACACTTTCATCAGACAGGAGGACATTCCGTTCTGGGTTGCAAGGAAAACTGGTCAGCTTGAAGCAGTGAATCTCCATATAGGACCCCAGGATTCTCACAGTATGGTTGCTGATAGGGATGGCTACCCCTTGGAAGACTGTACCTCTTGGGGTACAGTCTTTGCTGCAGTGCATACCTGAAGACATGGTACACCCTCATTAGCAGTTTTTGCCAGTGGTGCTTAAACAGATTCAAAATTAGTCCGGACAGACACTGCCCTGGATCTGGAGATGAAACCAATTGGCAATTTTGCTGCAGAGTCCATCATAATGTTAAGTACCATTATAGGGGAAGCAGCAGCGTTGGCTATATGCCAATGACTTAGGAATTTGGCTCTGGGAGAACAAGAGCACAAATTACTTTAAATTATCGAAGGAACCGGTGTATCGGTAGGCCAAATAATTTGGGAGCTAGACCTAGTAAACCACAAATAAGGAGTAATTCTGAAAAGGATAACTCAAAACAAGCACCTGAATCTTCTAAGGAGAAGTGGGATCATAAGAAAATTAAAGAAAATACTAAAACATGGAGTGGTTCTCTTCAACAGGAGGCCACTGAGAAATGCTAGAATTTGTGTAATCATGATATTATTAAAATGCCTGACCGGTATCAAGATATTAATACACATTCCTCACATTCCTTTCAGTAGTCATCAGAAAAATGCTCGGAGACAGGTAGACGATCAGTGCGCAGATCAGAGCTGTATACAAATCCAAAGAAGGACTCACAATGCTCTTCTGATTTCATAATAAAAAAAGGGAGACAAACCGAAACAATCCATGCCTCAATTAAAAAAAAATGTAACTGGGCTTAAAGTCAAGTATCAAATCACAACAAAAAGGGCCATAGGATGTTTTAAGACCTGTAGGAGTTGACGCCCCCATTATAAGTATATTAACTAAAACAAACCATCCAGGTATTTTACAAACAGGACCGTAAAGACATAGTAATGGTGGAGTGCCCATTTTAAAGGAAGGTTTCCCTTACCCACCCAAGGTGGCATGCTTCATCATAGTGTAACCTCCTTGCACCCTGATGCCAAGTCATGATGGCAGCTACAACCCCCTTCTCTGATAAGGAGGAGCTCAGAGACAAAATTGAGGGTATGCAAATATCTTTATTGGTGTGCCGCTGGGCCAAGATTAATAACTAGGATGCAGCAGGAGGGAATTAAACCTGCTTCTGGGTTAAAATGGTAGGTTAGTGGTAGGTCAGCCGTAATCCTCAACAGAGGTGTGGCAGCCTTCTTCAGGACCTATAGGTAAACATTCTGCTTGATACTATGCTTAAATACAAAACAATTGAGTAAACTTAGGTGTATAAAAACTAGTCATCTTGTGGGAGTCCACATAATCAAGGATCCACTGACGGTCCCCTGAAAAATAGCATGTGTAACTTCTTCATTAAGACCACCAATTTTATGATCAACAAAACTAGATCAAACATTTTGTGCCCCATACGTCCATGTCCAGTAGACTCACATACCAATGTCTGGGAGATCCTATAGATGAGCTAGGCCCCTACTGCTGGTCCATTATTGGTTTGTGCACTACCCCCTCGCTGGCTCCTTCACCCTACCCAGGCGCACCTCAAAGGGGTATGGGGATCAGAGGTATGGGACATTGCACCACTTAAAAACCTTGCTTAAATATCAAATAAGGGCACGCCAATACAACTTATAGGAGAATTCTTATACCGCCAGATGCTGTCAATTGCAATAATAATTTTGTACGTTTTGTTTCATTTATAAAATAAGTAAAACTAAAAGTAGTAATGTGATCATATGATGCAATTGCAAATGGACCAACCTAGGAGCAGGACATAAAGGGTCCTAGAATATTGCAACCGCAATAGAGCCGGGATTTCAGTGTACAATTACCTCCCGTATGGCACCTCCTAAGGGATGCGCTCTATGATCTGAGAACTGTACCAAGTTTCTCTCATGGCCAGGCAACAGTTTATTGAACTGATGTTTCTAATGTAATGACTGTACAGTGATTTTGATCTGCATGCTACTAATAAATATAGATTTTACAAAAAAAACATTTCTGTGCCCATTGTGAGTCATGTCAATGGAAAAGCATATCTGCTGAGATATCACATCACTGACAATAGCTCCTAGCATACAGGACATGCCCACACCATTGGTCACAGATGCTGAAACGATTTCTAGGATGTTCTCTTTGGTTCTTGTGCCAATCTCTTTTCTCTTGTTTTGTCTCTGTCCTATCACTGCTATGCAGGTTAAAGAGTACCTTGAGACCACACTGGGGTAGAGTTGAGGCATGGTGCTCGATGTTAGCACGTAGGCTCAACCCATTTCCAGGAACAATTACGTAATGTGTGTGATGTTTACAGATAACTTTTATTATGATGTCTCTAAAAGTCTGAATGGGATGGGCAAGTTACGTGTACTAGGGGCTATTGTCAGTGATGTGATATCTTATCTCATACACATTTCTACTGACATGACTGAAAATTGGCACACAAATCTTTGAAATAGTTTTGTTTGTTCACAAAATTAGTGGTTTTAATGAAGAAGTTACACACAAGTGACTGGCAGTGGATCCTTGATTACGTGGACTGTCAAAAAATAACTGGTTTTGTATACACCGTAGTTTACTCAATGGTTCTGTATTGAAGCACGATATCACATTGAAGCTTTAACTATAAGTCCTGAGCAAGGGCCACCACAACTCTGTTGTGGGTTGCAGGTTGAAACATGTTGACCTACCACTAGCCTACCATTGTGACCCAGAAGCAGGTTGAATCCCTTTTGCGATGTCCTAGTTTTTAATCCTTTCCCAAGGGTGCACCAATATTTATATTTGCTCAACCTGTAGCTAGTTTTAACTATCACATTTTTCATTTGATTTTGCTCTGCTGTCATCATCACCCTAAGCTCATCTAATGTATTTACTATACCTCTTTCCAAAACATCCCTGAGCACCTCCCTCTCAGAGAGGGGGCTGTAGCCCACATTGTGACTAAGCATCATGGTGCAAGGAGGTTAATCTATGATGAAGCATGCCACCTTTGGTGGGTGAGGTAAACCGTTATTTAAAATGGACATTCCACCATTACTAGGTTTATTCTGTCTTGTTTGTTATAGACCCAAGTGTTTTGTTGTGCTTAAAGTCAAGCATGTCATGGATTTTGAGGATACTGCTTCTGAATGGGAAGTTATATTTTAGCATAGTTTGTGATAGCTTCTTAGTCACCTCACATTCAAGGAGTGGGTGTCCTGTGGTCACATTCTCAGGCTGAGCAGAGCACCACCATTTTGCATGTTCATGTTAACTTGACATCTTTTTCTGAACACTGTACACTGACAGCTGACACACATTTCATGCGCTCCTGTGCAGGATAATATTCTCCGAAATGGCTAAGCTTACATTTCGACTTGTAGGCATATTATCACCCCACCTTGAACAGTCTGTACAAAGGGTTAGGTACACTACGCAAACTGTTGTCACTTGTTTAAGCCCCTCGGCGACAGTACTAACACAATAGAATAAGCAGTAGCAGACTGACTAGGACTTCAGCATGGCGGCATGGGTGATGTTTTTATATAAACAACATTATTTCCTTTTTTTATTCAGAGGAGCATTTCGCTAGCACTAAGAAGTCAACCATGCTAGAATTCCGGTCCAGCTGATTCCTGTTTACCTTTGCAAGAGATGCTGCCCAGCTCCTCACCAAGACGGTAATCCTGATGACACTTACGCACAGGTAGTGGGGAGTTAGATCCCCCTGCCGAGATTTGGCAGATTCACCCACCATAAACATACTAGGTTAGGTAGTGCTAGGTATGAGTACAATATAACACAGTACTTATATGAAAGCACATATTTCTTGTATAGCTCAGTGGTGGAATTGTTCTTTTTCGTTTCCATTGTCGTAATGCTAATTACATTATTCTGTTTCTTTCTATTAATTATTGTAGTGTTTATCTTTTTTTTACAAGAATCACAATGCTTCAACAAATATTGAAATGCCTTGATGAGTATTTCTTGTGCATTACTTTGGGTATGCATGAGTAATCAAACAAAGTGGTTCTAAATGTGTTACTACGATTTCCTTGGGGAGTCAAGGTTTTCAAGTTATCAAGTTGCACTATGCATTTGTTAGCTTGTCAGGTTAGGGTTACGGATAGTGCACTGTGAGCTAGCAGGGCTAAGGCCAACATTTTCTGAGGATTTGCATAGAATTACTCTCACACATCCTGCTGTTGATTTTGTTCAACAAATGCAAATTGTTTAGTGAGAAAATATAATCTGTATGACATGGGAACATGCCCAACTTCTTTTATACCCAGATAAAGCAATCCATAACTGAAAGGTGAAGTGTTAACTTTGCAAAGTGTCTTAAACAAAGGTTGTACCCCTAGTACACCATTTAACTAATATGTAAACTATAAAAAAAACATTTTTACACTTCCCAAATTTTGCAGCATACACTGGATTATAGGGGAACTGTAGAAAACTCACAATTATACAGAAAGTGCAAAGGCATCTGAGTAGAGCAATCCCTGAGGCCCTGACTATCCTGTATTCCTTGTTTTTCTCAGGATGTTTTTAAATTCTGTGTTTTTCAACTGTATATAATGGGGTTGCACAATGGAGTTACAGCCACATATGACAAGGATAGCAGTTTGTTGTCTTTTATTGAATACGTTGATGTTGGTCGCATGTATGTAGAACAAATAACACCATAGAATAAAATAACCACAGAGAGGTGGGAGGTACATGTGGAAAAGGCTTTGTTCCTCCCCTTTGTAGACTGGATTTTTAGGATTGTCGAGATAATGCTAATGTAAGATGTGATAGTTAATACAAAAGGTATCAAACCAACTATAACACCAATAATGTAGCTCAGTTCCTCAAGAGTACGAGTGCTGCTACAGGAAAGCTTCATTACAGCTGTGACGTCACAAAAAAAGTGATTGATTTTATGAGACCCACAGAAGGAGAGGCTAGCCATTTGGACAATGTGTGGAATTGGGTCCATGAGGCCAACTATCCAGCTTAATGCAGCCAGCATGATGCACTTTACATTATTCATGATGGCTGTGTACCGTAAGGGATTGCAAATTGCCTGGTACCGATCACAGGCCATGACTCCAAGAAGAAGGAGTTCTGTAGATACCGTGGTAATGAAAAAGTACATCTGTAGCAGGCATCCAGTCTTAGAAATGGGGGTACCCTTCTGAAAAAAATGTGCCAGCATATTGGGGAAAATTATTGTTGTGTGAGTGATATCAACAAAGGCTAAGTTTGTAAGAAAAAAATACATTGGTGTGTGCAATTGTGTGTTGAAATAGACAATTACCATAATGAGAAGATTCACCACCAGTGTTAAGAAGTAAATTAGCAAAAAGGAAACAAATAGAGGAACTTGGAAATGTGGTAGATCAAAGAAACCTAAAATGATGAATTCATTTGCTGAAGTTTGATTTTTCTCTCCCATTTTCCAGAAATGTAGTCTCCTGGTGTTGGTTTATCTGCAAATAAAGAGACATACTACATCAATATGGGGCATGGCACTAAACAGTTAAGGTTCTTATATTAACCTTTAGAAAAAAATATATTGTGGCTGTTGCACACACAATAGTTTGGCAGCTGCGATGCATTATAATTTCTTTCATAAGACAATTATAGCCTAGTGTGTATGAATAAACGTCTGCAAAGGTGGTTACCCAAGATTCCATATTTTCAAGTGTAAATATGATGTTTTTATGAGATGAAACATACATTTTATTACATATAATTTAAAAGTGAAAAGGCCTGCATATAGTGAGAAATATTGTATCCGGAGAAGCAGAAAGAATGCTTGATATTGAATGTTCGTTTACAACATCACAAGATCTAGACTAGGTCAATATTTATTTAAATAAGTGATTATTATGTTTGTTATCAGATATCACATATAAATGCCTGCACAAGCTAAGAATTTTACTAAACATATCACTTGGGAACTGTCATTAAGCATATTCAAGAGAACTGGCTGTGGAATTACTGTATTCTTACACATCTCCTGTGGGACTCCAAGATGTCCTTAACTGTGCAGTGTCCAACATGTATAACAGTTGCCAAGGTAACCAATGGACTGTGGATGACTAGAGTTGTTCTATTGATACTGGTTATTGCTGCCTGGCTCCTGGAAGATGGCTATTTGAACTCTGGGATGAACCGCCCACACAAATCTGTGAATAACTTAAAGGGCTATGAGAAGGATGATCCAAGCTCAGTAAACAGAGTGCAAAGGTGAGAGAGTCACCATCCTCTAAATTTACATAGTTTTTCCTAATGTTTTCGTCCTCCTTGGGAATATAAAATACAGATTTACCTTTACGAACTCTCCAAGGAAATTGCTGGGCAGTTGTTATCATTATTTGACGCAGTGTAATGCAGCCAGACATCCTGCTGTGTTTCACTGCATCAAATGGAAAGGGCAGGAATGCACCATATCTACCAAGATAATAACTGTTCTTGCTCTCTCTCTGCGCTGTAGCCCTCTGTGCTGCCTAGTGCCAATGCAGCCATCCTTACCCCATGGTGCAATGGTGCATCTATTGCAGGAAGAATTGTTATGTACAGGAAGCACACCTTCCTGCAATAAAAAATAGCTGTTTTTCCTTTCTAGGTATGTTGCAAAATACAGCACACTTAGAAAGAGGAAACACGATTTCTCCTCGTTGCACCTCTATCGAGAAGGCATACCATTTTGATGCATACGCTCACTGAGTAGTTTGGCATCGCATGCCATGCCTTGATCGCTAGACCCCTGCTCCCCCGTGCCCCTGGCTTACCTGGTTCTCTGCCGTCCCCTGCTGGTTGATAAGCACATTATTGAGGTGATGGGGAGGAGAAAGCAGGGAGGAGCAGATTGCATGGCATGGTTCCAGCGCAAGTGATGTCGCTTGAGGGTAGAGCCAGAGGGGAGTGGAAGTGGCCGGGCTAGGTCTCAGGTGCAGCTTGCCTCACTGCAAGCTCCCCCAGTCACTCCAACACCAACTGTCTGGGACTGCCTGGCCTACTCCTTTCTAGAGCCCAGTTTATGCCTTTGCACACTCGCAGTATTCTGAGGCAAAGGCATAGGCCGGAGGAAGCCCTCCAATAAGGAGGCAGCAGTTAGAATGCAACCCCAATTGCTTGGATGCCTCGAGACCTGAGGCCCTGTGACCATCCTCTATGTGTTTCTTCTCCACTGAAGAGGAGGTCAAAGGTGGGCAAGGGTCTGGATGTGCTGCACCTTAACGTAAAGCAGAGGTGGGACTCAGCATTTTGCTCTAGAGCTGAGCTCCTGTGTGCCTGCTTGATCTCACCAAAACCTGGCCATGCCTTCCTGAACTTCCGCCTGACAGGGGCTCCTTTGGATGCTGGGGCAGGCTATGAGGGAGTGAGATGCAGAAATTAGACAACCATGAAGCAACTTAGGAGCGAAGTTAGCAACAGGTGGATGTTTTTGATCACCCATGCCATCTGATCTTACAAGGGGTCCTAACGGGTGTTGAAACATGGGGAAGCCCAGCTTACTCAGCAGTTGGACATGGGCATGGGGCATCGCCCCATGCAGCAGGTATGTCCCCCCGTGGACAACACAAGAGTTAACATATCATTACCAAGATCAGTGATGGGATAGGCGGATCTCGAAAGAGGCATTCCACCTCAACTCAATCTAAAGTATAAAAAATATAACACAACTGACATGCTAAGAAGTACACAACATATTGAAGAAGAAGCATGTGCTAAGCTATTATTAATTCCTCAATACAGCTCACATGGCCCTTCCAACATAATAAATCAGGGGAATATCATGAGATTACTAAAATAAATTCCATCTCTAGCAACAGTGGTAGGCTCAGACTTAATTTCCATTTCCTTTCTGTCCTACATTTCAAAATGAAGCCACCTTAGTCACCTGGTCAAATAGCAAAATAGTACTTAAACTAATAAAGGAAAAAGCTGTTTTTGAAAAATGGGGAATCAAAATCAGGAAATATAGATACTCTGGGTATCCACCAATATTAATCACAAGAAATGAAGCGGCCCTCCCCTCAAGTAAATACACCAAGGCTCAGACAGAGGCATGGACTCAGCAAGAGGAGACTCCTCAGTATTAAGAGGATCCATAGGAAAAACTACGACACCATTAGATCCAGAGGTTTATAACTTGGGTCAAGGCAGATTTGCAGGGATCCCTGCTTCTGGTTACCAGCATTATTACAGTGGGCAATTATTCAATGAAGTCCAGCTACAAAGGTTTTTTCAATTTTTTTTTATTTATTGGCATTTCAAAACATAATGGACATACATGTCAAAATTAGTCAGTTAGTCAGTGAACTTAAAAACTTACAGACCACTGCCCTTCCACATTCCTCCCCCTCACGTGTTTTGACAACAATATGTCATAGTTACATTTGACTATATTACATCTGGTCTACACTATTCATCAGTACTGATTGCATTCAGATGATTCACGATAAATACCCAATAGTCTCTAGGCCTTGACCTTGCCGGTAGTTCCTCTTCATAAGTTTGCAGTGTATCCCTACAGTACACTAGAGCTTGGAGCCATTGTTTGGTCCGTGGTACATTTGTACCGCCCCATCCTATTGATATCCTACGTTTTGCCATAAGTGAAGCAATCGCACAAAACTTGCGTTTCATAGCATGGACTCCCTGAAGCAGTCCTAATAAACACGTACGTATATTACATTCTATATGTGTGTCCATCATAGTACTCAACAATTGTGAAACCTGTAGCCAATAATCCGCTACTCCAGCACATGACCATGCGTTTTCACTGTTACAGCGTTGACATCTGGAGTCAGTCCGTAAGCCAAACTTGTAAAGTCGAGCTGGAGTATGATAAGTTTATGCAGATATTTTAAATGCAATATGTGTAAATTACCATTTGATGTCAGTAGACTTGTCAGTGTCCCAGCTATGTTCCATTCTTGTTCTGTCAAAGGCGTGTCTAAACATGCATTCTATTTGTCTATCGCTTTGTGCGCAGTTGCTGCTATGTCTTCCTGTAATTGGCTGTATGATTTGGACCCCTCATGACTAGGAGCGGGAGTAGTGAGTAGCATTTGTAATGTTGTCAACTGTTGTGGTTCTGCTGGGTAAGATGGGTATAACTTCTTCACTGCCCCTTGTAATCTGTGATATGTGAACTTAAATAGGAGTGTCTGATTGCTAATAAATGACAGGTCGTCTAGTGTTTTAAGTACCCCCTCGCTATATAAATCTCCCATGGTATCAATCACTACCCGGACCCGCGGAGAGGGGTAGGCTAACCTATGTTGACACGGGAGCATAGAACCTAAAACTTCAGAGGTCGTTCTCCCGATGTACGACCTGCAGGGTACTGTTGTTGTATATAAACTTGACCATTAGGCAAGGCTCAGCGCAACACAAGTATTTCATTCCATAATCTGTAATGAATAATTGATACTAAGGTAGATCAAGTTCTGTAGACAGATTTCTTTCTTTATTAGGTCCTGATGAATCGCTAGTCATTGCACATCTGCGAGAAACATGTTGACCACTCTCTACACTGACTAGTCTAGTTCCAAACCAGGAAACATAATTTTCCAGCGAGCACAGACCAGTCTCTTCTTTTAATTGAAGCAAGGGACTCCCAGAATAAAAATTGCTCCTGGTACCCTTAGCCTCATTTTAACTCACCATTTCGTCTACACCAACCTGGCCCCTCACCCGCACTTCACCCAAACGGCAGTTGGATGAGAAGATCTCCGCTAAAGAGCCCCTCTTTGAGGTGTTGCCCGTTGGGGATTGCACCGCCTACCCAACGAGGAGCATTGCCAATGATGAAGCATGACACCTGAAAGGGTGTGTGAGGCCACTATATCCAACAAAATGGATGCCCTTCTGTAGGACTCCACCGAGTCCCTACTACATCCAGATACTCATGTGACCTGTACACATACACTCCTCAGGAACAGCCCAGTACTTTCTTGTAACACATCAATCCCTACTTGTCTGAGTAATCCCATCCCAACCTCTTCTTGCGTCACTGATAATTGCGGATGATGATGTAACAGTAGCGTAGGGGCATATAGTGGTAGTTTATTTGCCTTTCTGCCCATCGTATTCCAAGCATTATTCGTTGTATTGACAGTATTAATATCCTTGTTATGCAGCGGCGGTCTACGACTTGTTATAATTGCATTTAGTGGTCTGAATGACTCATCTCCTTCTTCTATAGCTACAAGAACGGTGATGGATTAAACCCAGATCTTTTGACTGGGTGTGAGTGTTTGAATGAATCAGATGCTCCGTCCATCACCACCCCCTTTTGTACCGCTTTTGGCCGCCATAAGTGTGGCAGGGTATGCTCAGACGTGAGTCCCTTGCTCACTTTGCCACTGGATTCAAGCAAGCCGGGCTGAAGACGGCTGGAATGCCAGAAACCGGTCCTCGGAAGCTTGTTTCCGGTCCAAGGAAGACATGGCTTGACAGTTCGGGCTGAAATGTTCCCATGAGGCACAGGGTCAGACTGATTTGCATATGGCCCTGTCTGAACTAGGGTGGCAGAGTGGGCTAAAGAACGGTGATGGATTAAACCCAGATCTTTTGACTGGGTGTGAGTGTTTGATTGATTCTGATGCTCTGTCCATCACCACCCCCTTTTGTACCGCTAATAATTGGAGGGCACGTTTCATCCAATATATATCAGCAGGTTTGACCTGCTGATATTTATCGCAAAATCCATAATTGTGATACGTGGTGGAACAGGAACCATCACACACATTGCAATTTACCGGGCCATTCGTAACGAAGGCCAAAAGGCACACCAAAAGCAGTTTTGTGCTACACAAACAGCATTATTATAATGCACAACACAACATATCATAACAGAACATGCCTAGTAGTCTCACAAGCTGCTTTTGAAATGTTGCATATCTACTCAGAGCTCCATTATTAAATGATAAAGGAATATGTCAACTGGGACTATTGCTAACCTTCACTATGGAGTGGGGCATGTTCACTCATCAGAACCACAGTGCTTGCCAAGTGATTCTACTTTATCCAGCTGTACAGCACCATCTCATCCTGGATCCTCTCAGCCAGCTAAGGACAAGTTTAGGCTTTGGGAGCCAGCAACCATCTCTAATTATTTACTGAGAGGATTTGGAGTTCCTGAATTGGGATTCTTGTCAACAAGCAAGAGCCTGTAAGTGACCTAGAGTATAGAAGAGAGGCTCTCAGGCCAAGGAACTGAGGTGTGGATGCGAAGTGACAGCAAATAAAGAGATGTGTGTCAGAATGATGGGCTCTGTCAGCGAGAAATACTGTGTAGATGAGCTCAAAGAACAGTGATACGCTGTTAATTGCGGTGAGACTAGATATCGTGCAATAGGCCCCAAGTCCCTAATGCGAAGTGCAATAGGCATAATTCAAGTACCTACTCAGGGAACAGTAAGCTCTAAAGAAGTGATACTTGAGCGCAAATGCCGTATCTTTGGAGTAACTTGTGGATACAAACATCTTGACATTGGTAGCAAGTAATATGATCTAGCTTACTTATGGTAAAGAGCAACAGTCTCTGAACCTTGAATAAATCCCTTATCCCTTTAAGGCTCTAACATTTGGATATAGGTATTGGCTGCAGAGCTCGGAACTTTGGAGAGCCATTTTATTTGGACTCTGCACATATAAGAGCCCTTTTTCAGGGTTCCGAACTTTATAGAGCCCTTTTTTACGCTGTGGACTTTGTAGATAGCTTCTTGTGACCTCTGAACTTTGGAGAACCCTTCTTATGTGCTCTGAAGTTTGGAGAGTTCTTCTGCTGGTTTCTGAACTTTGGAGAGCCCTTTTTCTGGCCCTAACCTTCTGAGAGTCCTTGTTCCCGTCTCTGAACTTTGGAGAGCCTTTCGGCTGGGTTCTGAACTTTGAAGAGCCCTTCTTTTTACCCCTGGACCTTAGAGAATCATTTTTCTTGACTCTCAATTTTGCAGATCTCTTTTGCTGGCATTAAATGGTTTCTGAAAACATACAAGTTGCCAGCCTCACCCTTACTTCTTTGGCTCAACGAATATGAGCAACAAACCAGTCCTATTCCTGTGTTTGTTGGGTATATTTTATTTTTTTACCCGTTGAAAATTTCTGTTATTTCACACTTTCTATAGTTTCATGTATGAGAAAAACACTGTACATTCAACACTACTTTACACAACAGTACAATACATTATTACAAACACGACATATCTACATTAAATTTGCATTACATATAAAACACACATCTACTTTTGATAGCTTTCGACCAACAAATAGTTTGTCTATGCATGGATTCTTTTTCAAGCAAATCTTATCTATATACAATACCAACGAAGGACAAAGTCACGCTCAAAGGAAGGTTAAAGGAAAATCAAGACAATACATTCGGCGAATTCACAATCAATGCTTGAATTTTATCCTCCTCTATGCCGACGCTTTTCGAACCCGATGTATCAATATTCGGGTTCTCATCAGGGCTCTGTCACTTCTATCTGTTGTCCAGCATGTAGCCAGTTCCACAGGTTTGTTCTTTTTCAGGGTCCTATACCTCTGTTAATCACTTTATCTGTCTTCAATTGTAGGTTTGCTGTCATGCACTGATGCCTCATGGATTTGCGGTGCCCCGAATGACCTGAATTTATGCTCGGAGTACGGCGCACTCGGTGCTCGCTCCGTCTTCAATTATGCCGATCTAATGGTCTCATCTGGCTTCAGAGCCTATTAAAGCAGTGAGTCGGCTCTAGTTGAAATCTCTGAAGCCGTCCGGAAAACGTTGAACTCAGGAGGCAAGGAAGCCCTGATTCTGTTGGATGTGTTGGCTGCGTTTGACAGCATGCCACACAGCCTGCTTCTGGACTGTCTCCAGGAATTTGAGCATGCAGAATATTTGGCGCATCTAACTTGTAGGAGTAATTGAGTGGCAAAGCTTTTGGCATGGCTGAGCTATTTTTGTGTGAAGCAATGGCAGCTTCCATTATCTGTCTGCCTATTCTTGTGCTAGAAAAAGTGGTTGCAGCTACGGCAGCAGTTTGCACTCTACAAGTCTATTTTCGGCTCTGCAATTTTGTTCCCAAAGCAATTTTTGCTTTATTGTGCAACCTCTTGAAACCCATTCTGACCCCTGTAGTGAAGACATTTTTTGTAAGACCCTGGTCTGCCTGGCTGTGGCTGAAATCCTTTCTTGAGGGCAGAATGCAGTAAATCTGGATCCTTCATTTTTCAGCCTCCCCCCCAGAACCTGACTACAGGTGTTCCACAAGGGTCTGTATTGAGCCCTCTGCTCTTTAACATGTATGGGACTCCCCTTATCCAGATGGCTGAGGATCTTAGTGCCAAAGTCATTGATATACAGACAACACTAAGCTCCTTTTTACATGAAATAGAAATGACTCCTCCACCTCCCAGCTGTCTTCCATTGGCTCTCCTCTGCCCAGGTAAAATGTAATGAGGAAAAAAACGAGATTCTTTTTTGGGGGGGAACTTCCCCCTGTTGTTGTTAAACTCGTTCTGGCCTGAAAAATCTTTCCTGCCTACCTCTGCGGGCCAACCCACAAAGAATTTGGGGATCTAGTTTGATGAAAAGCTGAGCTTCATTACCCTGATTAAGAAACATTAGTTCTTGGATGCAGTGTTAGATGCAGCTTTACACTTATTAATATTATTCCATTCACACAGTGTGCAGGGTTAGTCTTTGTCTTTTCGCTGCTGATTCTGTTGCTGAGCATGGTGCACTAAGAAGAGGCAAACGTTCTACATAACATGTGGTTCTGAATTGAGCGCATATTGATGCGAACATCCTTTGAACGCGCTCTGGAAGACTTTTGCTGAGTCAGCTGAACAGCCATGAGATGAGGTGCAAGGTCATTTTCTGAGGCCGGGTTTAACCCCTTGGGCGCAGCCGCGATTCTGCGCGGCACATTCCGATTGAGGGTGTGGTCATGACGGCCAGGAGCCGTCATCAGCACACAAGCACTGTGTGCCATGACGGCTCCCGGCCGTCATCAGCATGGAAGGGGTTAAGGCAGTGAATGCACGCAGCATTGCGCAACTTACTATACTTAAATTTTTTTCTTGCAGGTTTGTTATTCAGGACATGTGGGGAGACAGGCTGGATGCTGGTAAGCAGGTAACCAGCCTGAACAATATGCCGAAGGCTGGAATTGATGCCTCACAGATACCAGACAACTGCTGTCATGGTGAATGGTTGATCACATGTCCGGGAAAAGGCATCTGCCTTACCATCCTGTGTTATTTAGTGTTTGATAAGGAAATCAAACTCAGGAAAGAAAAGAGCTCATTTTACTTGGTGCAGTGTGAGAGCTCTAGCCGACATCACCATGTTGGGAGCTCGCATCAAGTAATGTCTCCACTGTTCAAAGTCTCTTTTGATAGCTAGCGCTTCATTATCTGTAATTCTCTAATTTAGTTGACTGACCTGGAAAGAACTTCCTGTAATAAAAGACCACCGAGTGCATCTGGCAGGTGACTGAATGCCTCTGTGAAAGGACACCACCTGTAGCATGATACGAAGAATCAGCATCCAACTGAAAGGGCAGGGTCACATCAGGAGGACGTAGGATAGGAGCCTGTGTAACTCAGATTTTTAGCTGACCAAAGGCTAACTCTGCTTCTTCTGTCCAGTTAAAGTCCATATTTTTCCACAACAGGTGTGTTAAGGGTGAACTACAGCAGAGAAATAATATATCAACCTCCCATAAAAATTTGCAAAATCTAGAAATTTTTGTAAGGATTTCACAATAGTTGTGGCCTTCCAGTGAGTGATGGCAGACAATTTTCCTTCGTCCATCTTGATTCCCTCAGGGTTGATGACATATTCCAGGACCTCAATTGCAGGAATGTGAAACTGACATTTTTTCAACCTAGCAAAGAGGAGATGCCCTTTAATGCATGTGAGCATGGCCTTGACATGTTGTACATGTGCCTACCTTACAAATGGCTTCTATCTATACAACACATGGACATGTCACATAACAAATGTAGAAAGTGAGCCATGTACATTGAGCAATAGAGTGGTAAGAGTGTATTATGTAGCCTGTGATGCATTTAGGAGAACATTGTCCAAATTTATTACTAAAGCATGTTGTGTAAGGACACTGTAATTTACAGTTAGAGCATTTTCCATTAAAATGGCCACTAAATGTGCACAGACATGCAGTTTTACTGATAAAACTATACAGTGCATAAACAATAATGTGTGGAATATTAGTTTCAGAGAATATTTGTAATTTGCCCATCACCAAGTAAAGTGTCTTGGCTTGTTTTGATTTTCTTAAAATCTTTGTTTTATCACATGGCAATTATAACATATTTTAATTTGTGATTTTCGAACTGCTGGTGTAGTTTTGAATATTTGCACATCATTTATGTATACCTAAATGTTGTTGCGTCTTAAAAAATAGACAAGCTATCACCCTTATTTCACACTCCCTTGTAATACAGTTCATTTTACAAAATCCTCTCAATTTGCAGTTAGAGAATGAAAAGTAAACACAAATCTCCATGTTAAAATATGCAGCAATTTTTCAGAAGACATACCCTCATATCAGACCTCTATCTTTGAACACATAGCAAAAGAAACACAATATAAAATGTAAAAGCATCCTTATAGCTCATTCAACTGTAAGCTCTTCCTAGATTACTTTCTTTGGCTTTCCCTGCTTGTCTTGTCTGCTTATGGTTGGATCACAACCATCAGCCAATAGTCCTTTGTCTCCCATATCTGGGCATCCTGGGTAGCAACACCAGTATCCTTGTAGACCTTCGGTCTCATGGCTGCACCATCTATCAGGGATTTGGGTAAGCTTGTAGTCTTTGTTGTGGTTTCTCTCTCATTCTGTCTTATATTTCAGCACTAACTGCTTAATGTTCGGCTTTCTCATAATCATTTGGCCTCCCTCCACACACCATCTTAGAGTGAGTAAGTAGGCTAATTCAGAAGTAGACTCTACTCCATCATGGATTTTGGGGACACCAACTTGCAGCAGCAATCACTCATGTGACTTATTTTACCCTTCCCTAGTTTCCGCTTCATTCTCTTGTGAGGTATTCAATTGATCAATACCTCCAGAGATAGTTAGGGGGAGCTAGGCTTCTCAACATTTCTCCACTTTTGGTTGAAGCTTGCACCAGATTAAAATAATAGGGCCCGATTCACAGAACTGACTTAAGACAAAATCCTAAACTTACTACTTTTGTTATTTACAGAAGTTAGGATTTTTTCCTAAGTTTGTCTTAGGACAGACTTAAGACAGACTTAAGACAGACTTAAGACAGATTTAAGACAAACTTAAGACAGACTTAAGACAGACTTAAGTTAGGATGTTGTCTTAAGTTTGTCTTAAGTCTGTCTTAAGTCTGTCTTAAGTTCGTCTTAAGTCTGTCTTAAGTCTGTCTTAAGTCTTAAGACAAACTTAAGACAAAATCCTAACTTCTGTGAATACCAAAAGTATTAAGTTTAGGATTTTGTCTTAAGTTAATTCTGTGAATCGGCCCCATAGTTGTTGAATGGTCTGAGGTCATCAAAAGGACTTCGGTTGGCAAAAGGAACTAGGAATAGTGATGGTGGCACTTATATGTTGTGAATTGAAATAAAGGCAGGTACACGTGTCTCCATTGTGACGTCTTTTCTGGCATTAAGTACAAAGAAGGGGAGAACAAGGACTGACCAACTGGATGGTGTCATAGTACATCCTTCCTAACAATTTACCCAATGATACACAAGATTGAGTATAGTACATTTTTGGGAGTCCCTTCCTCTGTAGAACTTAGTCCTTGCGGTGATCACACACTGAAGTATTTCTTTCTTGAAATGGACAAAAGCACCCACTCACCATGATGACATGCTACATCACTGGACCCTCGTTCACCATTCAGACATAAGGCCCCTCCCCTCCGAAACAAATTTTTTGTAAGCATGGGTGGGTGTGTCTATCAGTCAAATGTTCTGTGCCACTGAAGACACTGACAATGTGTAGAGAGGCAACCATTATGAACTTTATTGTTCATCCGCTATCACATAATCAAAAACAAACGTGGAAAACTGTGCAATGAACAACCCCAATGTTATGTCACCATGTTTATGCCCACTAATAAGACCAATGGAGGTCTGGGCATTTGCCAGGTCAAATGGGTCCCCTAAATTACTATTACCTTACATGAATTATATACAGTCAAAGGTCTCTTGGTCTGTTACAAAGGTCTCTTAGTCCGTTATAAAGTCTATGCTGGTGCAGACAGAATTGGTTCTTGTGACAAGGCATGTCCTAATTCGGGCCACTTCACCTAGCCCTGTAGTCCTGCAGATATCTGTTGGTTGCCTTTCTCGTTGCTACTCCAGGGAAAGGTGCTCCAACCCATGAGCCATGTCACGTTTTCTGGTGGTACTTGCTTTGGCAATCCTCTAGGGCAAAACATCGATTTAGCTGTTGTGTAGTTCCTTTAAATCTAAATAGGATATGCTTGTTTTGACAACATAAACTGTGGGAGTGGTGTCCAGACTGATTCCAGACACCCCCACCAGATATGTTCGCCTGTATACCAGCTAGCTCACAGTGCCAATATGAACCTCTCTTACCAAGGAGCCAATAGTTTCTGGCAACTATCAAACATGACAGCCAATCCCCTCAGGGATCGGGGAAACAGTACAGAACTTTTCACTCAGTCACTGCTTACATCAGCCGGCTGGAGTCCTAACATTAAAATTGGGAAAAGGATTTTGATGAAGTCCATTGGCTGTATATTTTCTGTATTTTGTATGCATTTAATTTTGAACCTTTATTTATTTGTATGATTTCAGCTTTATATTATGGACTGTCTGACAATCTTTTCATCAATGTTAAAATTTTCGATATTTCCTTCATTTTAGTGGTACCAGACAAGGTTGCCCCTTTATCTCCCCTGCTTTTCATTATTGCAATTGAACCTTTATTAATTGCTATTAGAAATTCTTCGGGTATTGAAGGTTCCACTAATCATAATGTACCTATTAAAACATCAGCTTTTGCTGATGATATTATTCTATATATTTAGAATCCTGAGTCTTTCATTCCCTCATTACTGAACCTAATGCACAATTACTCAAACATTTCAGGATATACACTAAATTCTTCTGATATGCCTCAGAACAAGGAAATTGGTTTGCAAAAAGATAAACTTAAATATCTTGGTAAACTTTTTTCCCCATTCCATAAAACAATCAGTGTCTTCAAAGTGTGATTCTATTCTAGACCATATTAAAGACAAACTTGTGAAAAGATCAGCTTTACATTTAACATGGTGGGGAAAAACGGATGCTATTAAAATGGTTATTGCTCCAAAGAAATGCTATCTTCTTTCTATGATACCAATTCAATGTCTACTTAAATATTATACGAATATGGACAAACTTATCTAAAAACTAATTTGCAATATAACGTCTCCTCATTTGAGTGCAGACAGTACGGTCCGGGTGCGGAAATTCCAGCCCGACTGCAGACGTAAAGATAGGAGTCGTAAGTGATTTCTTTGAATACCAATAATCATAAGTGCCTTCTGTGAATACCAGAATTAGTAAGTTTAGGATTTTCTCTCAGATTAGTTCTGTGAATCTGCCCCTTTATTTTGAAACAAAGCACCTTATGGTTCCAACATG
>NW_028246066.1:0-50913 GCF_964263255.1 Lissotriton vulgaris | reverse complement strand
TGTGTTATGACACGTATTGACAGAATTATTAGTGATTGCGAGGAGATTATATCTAACACTGTGGGCACTAAGGAGCCGATTAGGATTGCGGACGGAAACGGGATCCGTCCGCCAAGGAAGCGGCCAAGATACTCCCGACCGCTCCGCGGATAAACCGCCGTTGCGATTAGGATAATAATGTAACGAAACTCCGACCACAGCGGACGGACCACATCAAACTCTGTCCGCAGCGGACGGAGTACACCTGAGACCGCCGCAAGCGGACGGAACCTAAGAAACACCGCCCGCCGCGGACGAACATGACCGCGGGAACAGGCACAGCCACCGCAATACCTGCGGAGGCTCCGTGCCCGCAATTAGGATAACGCCGCCAGTCCTACGGAACTCACCTCCATCCACGACTGCAGAGGAAACAATGCAATGATAAACGGAGCATCCCAGCGGAAGGACAACACGAACACCATCCCTACCATCAAAACAATTTCAAAATGGCTGACGGAAGTAAATACAAAACACACTAAACAGGACAACCACCCACCTAAAACACCCACACCAATCACAAGCCACAATGACACCCCCCCAAGCACCTAAAAATCCACACAAGTCAACACACCCACCTAGCACCTGACTGGCAACAACCATTGGGACACAACCATGACACAGAGTATAAAATGATTCCCACCCACTACCACAATCCTTTGCATCACAGCATAGCTGCAAGCAAGAGGCTCAATACGACGAACAGCAGACACAAATTTCACACATACAACCTGCACACAAACACACCCACCACACAAACACCCACCACACCATTCCTACACACCACACACCTGCACATCCCAACCCACTCCACCCACACCTTGAACAGCACACACCATGGCACCAAAGAAAAACCCTAACTTCACTGACACAGAGTTGAAGGTCATGGTGGATGAAATCATCCGTGTCGAACCCCACATTTTCAGCACACTAGTCCAGCAGACCACTGTGGCAACCAAAAACCACATGTGGGACAGGATAGTCAGTCGGGTGAATGTGAGAGGTCACTACTATGACTCCCAACAGGCCCCCATGTCCACAGGGAAGGTGGTGGTGGGTGGGGTGTGTGAGAGGTCACTACTACAACTCCCAACAGGCCCCCATGTCCACAGGGAGGGTGGTGGTGGGTGGGGTGTGTGAGAGGTCACTACTACGACTCCCAACAGGCCCCCATGTCCACAGGGAGGGTGCTGGTGGGTGGTGTGAGTGAGAGGTCATGGATATGTAATGTGGAAAAAAAAAACATGTCATGTCCACAGCATTGATCATGAACATCTTGTCCCTCAGGTGATCTCAACTTGACTGGCAAAACCAGCAACTGCCTGCAACAGTCGCCTCACTCACAGCCAGGACTATCTGGGGACGATCCCATTGCCAGCTCCGGTGCGGAGGATGGAGCGGGCCCAAGCAGACTCCCAGGGCCATCAGGCTCACAGGACATCCTTGCCTCCACAACCTTGGCCTGTGTCACTCCAGCAACACCTGCCATAGTGAGCTGTACAGCAACCACCACCACCAGTACCACCACTCCTGCCTGTGCCACCCTGCCTGACCCATCGCACGACGCAGGGCCATCTACATCCCAGCCAAGCAGGGAGAGTGGACGGGAAAGGAGAGAGCTGAGGGCACATCACACAAGCAGGAGTGCTTCTCACCGGCGAGCTTGGGAAGGACACCCACCCCATCCTGGCGCAGAAACACTGGAAGCCCTAGCCAGACTCCAGGCCTCCTATGGGGGTGAGCAGGAACAGGCTGATCGTGCCCACCAGGACTCAGTAGAGAACAGTAATCTGTTGCGGTCCATTGACAGCCGCATAGGGCAAATAGTGGACCCCATGGGCCAGCAAACAGCACTGTGGAGGGACTGGTTATCCCGCACCACACCACCCCCCCTCACCCAAGTGCCCAGCCGCCACGGTCACCAACACCACCGCCACCTGAACCCATGGACATGGATGTGACCCCTGACCAACCTGCCCCCCCAGCTGTCTCCGCCTCAGCTCCAAGACGGAGGGGCCGTCCGAGGCTGGAAGTAGAAGAGAACAGTGGGGATTCACCTTCTACCCACTCAAAGAGGGGCCACCGATGACTCTAACCTTGCATGAGCCTGCCATCCACCCGCAAACTATCCTGTCCCACAACGCCAAGTATTGGCACAGGTCTGCTGGACTAGCTGGACATCACCTAATGTGGTGTCACCACGGTCTTTTCATCTACCATGACCTTCAACTCACACTCCCCCACCCAACACTTACTTGTAAATATCCACCAGCATTAATTCACAACCTGTAAATAAATTTCACTTAAATAATCAATGATGTGTTGCCTCCATGTTTTAATCACATGATTGCCTCAGAAACAGACGTTACCAGGTGCAGGGATCTATGTCGGTGAGAATCATGCCTCTGTGGGAGTGACCTAGGGAAAATGAGAGACAACAAACACACGTCAGGAAACTGATTCACACCCATCACAACATACTGTACTGCAACATCCCACAAACCACACTCATCACCAATTCAGTAGATGAGAGGACACACATCATGGAGCTTTGCATTGACACAGAATATACCACACACACATGCAAACATAACATTCCAGAACAGCCAGCTTTGAAACACGACATCTACACACCACCAGCAAACAAACATCACGCATTGTCAAACTGCACAAAAGGTTGTTACTCACATTCAAGGGAAATAGCGATCAATGAGCTGACGCCTCTGGTCCACACCTTCTTCCTCACCACTATCCTCATCAGTCGACATGGGTGGGATGGGAGGCCGAGGAACTTGTTGGTCTTCAGGGTCCAAGATCAGTTCAATGTCATTGGCCAGGTTGTGGAGTATGCAGCAGGCAATCATGATCCTGCATACTTTGCCTGGTGAGTAAGGCAGGGCCCCTCCGGTTTTATCCAGGCAGCAAAACCTAGACTTTAGCAGTCCAAAAGTACGTTCCACCACTCTACGTGTCCTTCCATGGGCATCATTGTATCGCATTTCACCAGCTGTAGTTGGATTACGTATGGGACTCAGCAGCCACGGATGGTTTGGGTACGCAGAGTTGCCTATGAGGGGGGATGGCAGACACAAATATCACAACCAGGATTGGTGGGTACCCCATGCCACACAGAAAAAACAACTGTCCCCACAGCATACTCACCAACAAGCCACGCATGTTCTAGATGCAGATTTGCCATCAGTTGGGGGACAATGCTGCTCTGCAGGATGTGGGAGTCATGTGAGGACCCTGGAAATCTTGCACACACATGGGATATGATGTTGTCGGCCAGGCACACCACCTGCACGTTGAGCGAATGAAAGTACTTCCGATTTCGATATACCGGCTCACGTGCCCGGGGTGGAATGAGACCGATATGGGTGCCATCAATGGAACCCATTACGTGTGGTATCTGGCCCAGTGCATAGAAGTCTGCTTTGACTGCTGGCAACTCTGCCACCCGTGGAAAATGGATGTAATCATCCTTGTAAATCATCATGGCTTTGAGAACATCCCGCAATACCATGCTGAACATGGACTGTGACATCCCCCCGGCATGTCCAACTGTGTACTGAAATGTGCCAGTTGCAAAAAAGTGAAGTGCTGCCATCACCTTTGCTGTGGGTGTAATGGAACCAGGATATGTTCTTCGTGGCTGCAGATGAGGAGACAATTGGTTTACAAGCTCCAGCAATCTACGTCGATCAAGCCGAAATTTTCTGATCACCTCCTCGACAACCATATCCTCCAGCACAGTGTATGGGCAATGCACATTTGAAGCCCTCCTGTGTGGGAGTAGATGTAGTAGATGTCAATTTGCCAACAACTAAGCATGGGCGAATTTTGCGAATCTCGCGTTCGCGAATTTTGCGGATTTGCGAACTCGCAACCCGCAAAATCCGCGAATTCTCGTGATTTTTTTTTTTTTGTGTGTTCGCGCGGGTTTCTGCCAGTTCGCGAGGGTTTTGTACAATTTCGCAAACGCGAACTTACCTGTTGGGTCGCAAGTTTTGCGAACTTGTTGTTTCTACGTGTCCAGCCTGTTTGGGACACTCTTCTTCATCACTGCCACCCTCTGTCACCACTGCCACTCTCTGACTAATCATGCCACCCTCTGGCCCACCCATGCCACCCTCTGTTTCATCACAGCACCCTCTGGTTGTCCAGTGTACATTATTGTGGCAAAGCAAAGCACACCTTCCCTGCCTCAAGTGACCTGAATTAATTTGGGGCTGATTAATGTGTCACAGAATTTTTTTTTGCTGGCACCTGCTTCCTTAGTGCTTCCTGATTAGTGATCTTTTGCACTTGCTAAGTGCTTTCGTTGTTGCAAAATTAGTTACAACACCTGCCCTGCCCCAACTGACAGTAATGAATTAGGGGCTGATTAATGTGTCACTGGATTTGAACTTCCAGCCTGGCTCCTGCTTGTCTCCCTTAGCTGTAATTCAGGACCTTTGTGGCATATGTGTAACTATTCTGAGGGTCAGAGCAGGGTCACATAATAGTTGCAAGTAGGCAACTGAACTCTGGAGGGGCCCCTCAGAAGCACTACAGGAAATGGCTACTAATGATGAGCTTGAACTTTTGAACCTGGTAAGTAGTTTCAGTTTTGCTAAGATCGTATTTCTGCAATTTAGCGCTTATTCGCGGGGCGCGAAGTTGAACTGGGAAGCCGCGAACTCACGCGAACAGTGCGAGCAAGCCATAAAATCCGCTGCTCGCGGATTTGCGGATTTTGCGGGAAATTCGCGAATCTCGCGGATTGCGAATTTACCGAAAATCCGCAAAATCCGCGAGCGGAACGGATTTTCCGCCCATACTTACCAACAACGCATAGCTGTGCAACTCTATCACATTACGCCAACACAATCAAAATGAGAAATGTGTGACATGTCTTAAATTATCTACAATACGGAGTAGCATCGCCAGCCCAGCCCGATCACCCACCGCCGTGCCAGGCCAGTCACCCACCGCCGGCCCAGCCCGGTCACCCACCGCCGTGCCAGCCCAGTCACCCACCGCCGGCCATGGGCGATCCACAACCGCCGTGCCAGGCCAGTCACCCATCACTGGCTTAGCCCGGTCACCCACCGCCGTGCCAGGCCAGTCAACACCCAGCGGTGGGTGTCTGGCCTGGCACAGCAGTGGGTGTCTTGCCTGGCACAGCAGTGGGTGACTGGCCTGGCACGGCAGTAGGTGACCGGGCTGGGCCGGCGATGGGTGACTGGCCTGGCACGGCAGTGGGTGACCAGGCTGGGCAGGCGGTGGGTGACTGGCCTGGCACAGCGGTTGTGGACCGGCTGTGACCGGCCGGTCTACGGTGGATGATGCAATGTGACTGTAAGGGGGGGTCATGAACTGCCATTTCGATTTTCATAATCACAAGGAAGTGTTGGCCTGCACCTCCCCCGTGGAATGCGTGCACCGCAATGGTGGCGCCACTGATTGAACATTGTTGCAAAAGATGCATCCGTCACGGAAGCGCGCACATGCGGTTGCCGATGTGTGACCGTGACGGTCCGTGTACATGCAGCCAATGGGAAGAGGTAACGCGGGGCGCGTATGCGCAATCGAAAATAGCGGAAGCCGTGCACCGCCACACCAGGGCCAGTCATTGGCCGTTTTTGAAAGAGGCATCCAGGGGGAACCAATTGCTGCCGACGTGTGCCACTGACATGGGCTCAGGGCCCTATATATGTGTGATTTTCACAAGCATGTGGAACAGGTGCCCGCGTTACTATCGATGCCCAGGCTGCTGGCGCAAGTCGCCTATTAGTTCCCATTCTGAATAGTTACCAAAATAAAGAGATGGGCGCTGGGAGCAGGAATCACAAGAACAGAGTTTATTTCTCATGAGGAGAGCCTGTCATTTCAGACACGAAACAAGGTGCCATCGGGAGGTGCTCTAACAAGTGAGCTGAGACTCTGTCTTTTATACTTTACAAAACACTTGGCATTACAGTCACAGCATTGTGAAGCAAAGAAAAGACATCCCCATAATCCTCGTGTCAATCCTACCCCACATGTGTTCACAATAGGGACCCTTGACCTGCTGATAAGAGGGGAGGGAAATCACGCAGCTGAGTGTTCCGTCAACTGTTTAGGATGTATGCGCCTGATCATAGCCCAGGGGGTAGGGTGGCCAGGATCAACAGTGGGTCCTTTGAAGAGGAGTGACTTCATACAAAAAAAGGCAGTAAATGGTATCTCCTGGCTTAGGCGATGGCCTCGGACATGTGTGGTCAGACGGACTCGGGGGAAGGGGTCATCAAAGGAGTGGTATTCATGCCGCGTGGACAATCGAGTGCGGAGGGAGGGCTTGTCAACAGAGGGGCATTCATGGAAGGGAAGGAGGTGATGGTCAGGCGCGGCCGTGACTTCCAAGGACAGGGTCTTGCAGAAGAAGGTTTATGACTTGCCCGTGTGAGGGAGAAGGGGAAGGGGGAGCCAGGGTGTGCACAGGGACAGAGTCGCACAGAGAGAGAGGTCTTATGACTCATGCATGAGAGAGCGGTGGTAGTCAGGTGCAGCTGGGGAGGGCTATGTCAGCTGGGACGAAGGTGGCCTCTTCAAGAGTGAATGGGGGGTTTGCGTGGGTCAAGCAGAAGGGCTGCCGTTCAGGGCAGGGTCGCGCAGAGGGAGAGGGTTTTGTGGTTTATGCATGTGAGAGAGGGGGGGGTTTCAAATACGCGCAGAAGGGAAGCCGGTGTTTCTAATCTTAGGCGGGCAAAAGGCTAGGGTGCCTAAAATGGCTGTCATGTACACATGGGCACAGGCCCTCGCTGGCAGAGTGATGCAGTCGATGCTCCACGGCATTCATGGTGCATGCAGGGAGAGGGGCGGGAAAAGGGAAATGAACGTTGCCCATGTACATCAACACTTTTAATTTTCTACAGTCGCCCCTTTTTACATAGCAAAGTTCATTTTCGTAATCGATGAGGGTACATATAAACAGGTGCGGTCGAAGAATTAGCATTTGTCAATACTAACATATGGCATATAATCATGGACAGTTGAAGTGTTTGGCAGAATGCAGCACATAGGAGATTTCATTTGTCGAGTTCCTGTCATTTCAAAGCACTACATAGCATAAATGTTCCTGACTTAAAAATGTGACCAATGAACATTTTGACCAAGTAGCCGAGGGCGGAATTCAGTTCAATACACAAGGTCTCTTCGTCACAGTGTCTTTTTAACAGTGAGCCATCACTGGTAGGCTCTAGTCCGTGTCCTCTCGTTGGCGCTGTTGAGCACCGGCGGTGGAGCTATAGGTCCAGCTCGTATTCAACCTTTCGCGTTGCAAGGTGCGGTCTGTCCTCTGCTGTTAGACCACAGTCCTGTTCCCTAACCAGTCCTTTCAGTGGCGCCTTATGCTTCGGCACCTATACTTCCGTAGCACCACCCTATTTCCACTTAAATGCCGTTCCTTTTGGCGTGATGTCACATGGAAAAGAGGGTGGGTGTGGTTCAAATAGTCGATAGGAGAGAGGGCGGAGTTGGGTCAGAGTTCCTGAGACACACAAAAGAGACCAGGGGAGCAAAGGATAACAAGTAGGCAGGCCCATCAATCGGGCCCAAAGAAGGGGAACGGAGACTCCAGGCACACGTGGGTTAGCAGACGGAGGGCTTCAGGGCAGCCCGTCATTTTTCATTTTCCACGTTTGAAATTGCTGTCTCGTCCCGTATCTTGTTGCTCTGCAGCTCCACCTTTGGTCGAGGTTGCATGTATCTCAAGATCTGCAGCCAGGCACGTCCGACCCTTCTCCTCCGGTGATCGCAAATCTTTGAATAGGTACAAAACAAGTTTTTAGAGAACTGACAGAAGAAGTCATTTATGCAGGTGAATTCCTCCCTCAATCCTGCGCACTTGGGAGATACGCTCATCGGTCAAAGTCAGAGGTCTATTACCAAGCAGTGCATATGTCAACATTCCTACTGTGTTCATGCCAAGTGTATTCATCGTCTATTCATGTCATAAATGCATAGAAATAATATTCCCATCAACTGCGCATTTCATCAATTTCAACATTTTGGAGCTTCCAGTGTAGACTTGCCTTTCCAACCCAAGCCTTTAACAGCCTAACGTTTCCCTTCATGGCTGGCTAACCTTTTCAAACAGGGCGGGGGCGCTATCATCGAAGGGTCACGTAAAACAGGTTTTTCTCGAGGGACGACAGTTACTCATGGTCATCATGTTTATATCCGGGACAGCAGCTGGGGTCTATCAAATGGGGCGGGGATGCTTCGGGCGCTCGCGCTTGGGTGCAAAAGGGAGTGGGGCAATCTGGGCATTGGGGGTCAATCTAGACATTGACGCTTATTTCTGACAACGATAAAGAATAGGGTGCCATTGACATATAGTTCCCCTTTTAGGAGGGCCAGATTAGGGGGCCGTAGTCGTCTTACCTGTCCTTTCTTTCTTAGCCAATTCGAGTTCATTCATTTTGTAGAAAGGAGAGGTAGTAATATGGCGATATACAATTATTTTAGTTTCGGTCAATTTCGCTGAACACCTCCGCGTTCAATACGTATCCAATCAGACTGGTGCCTGCGAGGCACGATTTTACCATAAAAAGGAAGAGGAAATAAGGAGACTCTCATAGAGCGAGAGTCGTCCGCAATCTAAACGAGCCATTTGGTACACGCATGACATGTAGAGAGAGAGAGAGAGAGAGAGAGAGAAAGAGAGAGAGAGAGAGAGAGAGAGAGAGAGACAGGTGATGGAGATAGATAGAGTGAGGGAGAGAGATAGAGAAAGGGAGAGACGTGTACAAAAATAGGTCATTTAGTGCGTTCATAACACAGAACAGTAGGGGGTCAGGTAACGGAGAGACGTAAACAAAGAAAGAACACAAACCCCTACAGTACACACACACACAAACTCAGACGAAGGAAGACAGTACATGTATTACATATATAAGACATTCACAACAAAACAGAAAGCAATAGTTGGCCAACAAGATCTATATATTTTTTTTTTTTTTTTTTTATCCTATTTATCTTTTACTATCCTATTTACCTACGTGCTTAGCTCTGTCTACCTTTCCCTCCTCTTCCCCCTCGCTTGTTATCTCTTTGAGCGTTCTCAATTGCCAATACTTACACCTCGGTTAGTCGATCAGAAATTAACCTGGTCGTGCTTTTTACCCATGGTTCGATCTTAAACCATTTTTCAGTTTTCTTCCTTTGGTGGGAAGTTCTCCAGGCTGAGGCAATGGCAAGTATTGATCGGGAGAACAGCCGGGCAGCTTGGCTAGATCTATAAGAGTGTGAGAAGGGGGGGGCGGTACATTTTGAACATCCGCAACATTTCTAACTTCCCAAATGGGTGCAGTCTTGGTAACCCTTACCCGTGCACTTTTCTTTTGTCCTTTCCCTACCTAGTCAAACATCTAGTTACATTCTCTAACGTGTTATTTCGAGCCAATTTTCGTCATACAGTACCCGTCAAGTCTCTATGTCAGTCCATCCTCCCAGTCGCTATGTTCTAAGGAGGAACAGTCATGTTAAGTCTACGTCTTTTAAAAACTTATTGTCATGAGGACCATGCTCATATTCCCTTCTTCCCTTTTTCGTCGGTGGTTCGATCATCGTCCTCCCATACTTCAGCCGATGTTCCAACGCGACCTGCAGAAGGGCGGAGAAAGAAGGGGGTGGGGGGCAGCATTCAAACCACATCAGCATGCAGTAATCCGAAAATGTTTTTATCTACCACATACTCGACCTATCTCTACGTAGTGCATTTCTTTGCCATCTCGGCGTTTAAGCCCAGAGGGACCAGTAATGTCAGATAGATAATCATTGACGATCTACGTATCTACAAGAGTTACTTGGTCGCAACCCCTTTTTGGTTGCGTGTAAGGGTGGTGGTTAGATGGCATTTCTGTGGTGTCGTTTTAAGGGCGTCTAAAAACACCTTTCCGGCTGCCTGTGACACATAATGTAGCTGCTAAATATCGGATCCTTTTTAACCTTCAGCCTTCATCATACTTTCTCGTTGCTCACAGTAGTAATACATTCAAAACTCATTAATGCAACCGCTACAACTATGCTTTCTTTTTCAAAGTACTTTTAATAAAAAAGTGCTGGTGTATAAATACAGGCCTACAACCCAGTGGACCGGCCACGGAGCAGATTGGAACTGTACATAAGAAGAAAGAAGTTGGTGGCAGTTCATTGCATAAAGTACAGCAGTGCAATAAAATCGTATAAAACTTTTACTACAGAGCAAGCATGATGCATGTCAAGGATTCAGCTTTCAATTAATTCATTAATTCATTATCCAGATGCTCGTTCACTGTCTAAATTACACCAATTCATTGTTCCCATTCATAATAAGTACCCACCCTAAATCAGTTCATTGTCCAAACACATGATCAATATCTGTATTGCTTTCTTCTCTAAGCACATAATCATTATCCATCTTATCGACTTTCATTGTCCAAAAATGCATACATATCTCAGCGCATCAATATTCGAGCAATCCAGGTGAACAGGGAGTTCGAAAGTTTTCGTTTCGTGTATCGGCGCCATTTTGGGCGAGGTCAGGCAGGTTCCGGTATAGTCAGAATGTTTCCAATGACTCATGGTTGGACCAGAACCTTCCGTTGGCAATTCAAAAAAGTTTTTCGCAATGTGGTAACAGTCTAACAAATGGACCATCAGTCAAAGAGTGGGGAGGGCAACAACAATTTTCCTACCGGGTCATTCTGGTGTTCCACCGGAACTGAACAAGTCTGTACCTTGGCTGTGTTTTAGCCATTTCCAAACTGAGGCTGGCGCCGGTAGGAGTGTGTCGATGTCGCGGGTCCCGGTGAGGGGGACGGGGGCACCCATGCAGAGGGGTCGGGGGGCCCCCCGGCTCTCATAGAATCTTCAAAGTTGAGGAGAGAAGGCATGGGCGTGTGCCAGCCCCGGGAAAAAAAAAGACCGTTTTTCGATGTGGACCCTCTTTAAGTAAGAGCGTTGGGGTGTCGCTGGAAGCCTCCACCTGGAGGGAGGTGGGGGAGGCTCGTTCGCGCCACCTCCCCCTTCCAGCGACCCCTCGCCGATCCTCGGCTCCGCCGTTTCGATATTGGCCGTGCCGGCTATTGAAGATGGGGGGGGGTCGGTGGCTGAGGCAAGACAGCCCCCCCTTTTTTTGACATGTGGCGGGACTACCTCCAACTCTCCAGGGGTGGACATGTGGCGGGACTACTTGCGCTTGTCCAGGCGTCGGCAAGTCGCGGGACTACCTGCGCTTGTCCAGGCGTCGACATGTGGCGGGACTACCTGAAACTATCCAGGAATTTGACATGTGGCGGGACTACCTGTAGGCGCCGCCGTTCTCGCTTTGGCTTCGGCCTTCTTTGCGGGCCGGACCAGGCGAGAGACAGAGGGGGGGGTGGTCGGTGGCTGAGGCAAGACAGCCCCCCCCCCGTGGCCTGCAGGGCAGCAGAAGAGGAGAGAAGGAGAGGCCATCACGGTTTTCTGGGCCGTCCGCCCCACAGCCTCCCCTTCCGACTGCGGCCAGGCGAGTCCCGCATGCCTCGAGGCCTCGCCTACCGGATGGGCGTAACCGCGGACCCGTGGCACTTTGGGAGTTTCCGGAATGGGGGTAGGTACCTATTGATTTGTATCTATTTCATGTGACCGTTATTTGGGCGTGGTGGGCAATGAGGCAGACATGTTTAGGGCAGGAATAGGCAACGGAACCTAGCTACCTCGTGGCTTGCCTTGGTGTCAAGCTTGTCTTCCCTCGCCATTTTTATGTTTCTTATTACGGGTTATTTCTAACGTTTCTTATTTTATTTTTAGCGAAGTTGATAACTCCTCAGTGGCCTACTGATTTCGCTCAACTCCTTTTCTTGTATTTTTATGCCATAACCTATTATAAGCTATAGCGACTAGTCCACACTTAATGAACAGGTCCTTATTAGGTGCGCCCTCCAGTGGAGCTGGATGGTTCATCTCTAATAAGCGGTCCGGGCTAAACAGGCTACCAATCAGTGGGGAGAAGATAGGCATGACGGATTACAACGGGGACAAAAGTCTGCACTACCTATCTTATCACGGCGGGCAAAGACTAGACAGAATATTTCTATTCTCCGTTGTTTGCAGGCGGTGAATAACTCAAAAGAACCAATACCGAACACTTAATGTACGGCCAATCAAACAATCAGTGGGGAGAATAAGTAGGTACGACGTGTTAAAGATCTGCGTTACCTACCTTTTCGCTACCTACAAAGAGAGACCTTGTTCTTCCCTGTTTGTAGACAGAGAATCTCCAGACAATAATCCACGAACAATAGTTCGGGAAACAGTGGGGGAGGAAGATAGGCACGACGGATTACAACGGGGACAAAAGTCTGCGTTACCTATCCTTCACTGCTTGCAAAGGGAGAGCCTGTTGTTTCTCCGTTTGCAGACGGTGAATCTCCAGAGGTACCAACAAAAGAGTAATACTAGTATTATCCAAACCAAACAATTAATTCACAATTTGTCGCATTTACGCGACCTTACCCGGACCGGACCGTGTGGGCAGTTCTTCGCCTTCCTCCTTCCAGCGCCCGATCGTTCTCTTACTCCATGATTTTACCGCAGCAGTCCTGTGGGATTCCAGTCAGGACAGTAGGTCACTTGAGAGAGGTCCGTTCAGAATTGGTGAAGTTCATTCAATCGGCAGCCGGACGAGGGCCCTCTCAAGGCAGGTATACTCCGATCATTTAGATGTTCACCTCATCGTCTGGATCTCTCTCATTGGACCTTATGTCACTGATGGACCCCGCGTTGGGACGCCAATTGTGGAACAGGTGCCCGTGTTACTATCGATGCCCAGGCTGCTGGCGCAAGTCGCCTATTAGTTCCCATTCTGAATAGTTACCAAAATAAAGAGACGGGCGCTGGGAGCAGGAATCACAAGAACAGAGTTTATTTCTCATGAGGAGAGCCTGTCATTTCAGACACGAAACAAGGTGCCATCGGGAGGTGCTCTAACAAGTGAGCTGAGACTCTGTCTTTTATACTTTACAAAACACTTGGCAATACAGTCACAGCATTGTGAAGCAAAGAAAAGACATCCCCATAATCCTCGTGTCAATCCTACCCCACATGTGTTCACAATAGGGACCCTTGACCTGCTGATAAGAGGGGAGGGCAATCACGCAGCTGAGTGTTCCGTCAACTGTTTAGGATGTATGCGCCTGATCATAGCCCAGGGGGTAGGGTGGCCAGGATCAACAGTGGGTCCTTTGAAGAGGAGTGACTTCATACAAAAAAAGGCAGTAAATGGTATCTCCTGGCTTAGGCGATGGCCTCGGACATGTGTGGTCAGTCGGACTCGGGGGAAGGGGTCATCAAAGGAGTGGTATTCATGCCGCGTGGACAATCGAGTGCGGAGGGAGGGCTTGTCAACAGAGGGGCATTCATGGAAGGGAAGGAGGTGTTGGTCAGGCGCGGCCGTGACTTCCAAGGACAGGGTCTTGCAGAAGAAGGTTTATGACTTGCCCGTGTGAGGGAGAAGGGGAAGGGGGAGCCAGGGTGTGCACAGGGACAGAGTCGCACAGAGAGAGAGGTCTTATGACTCATGCATGAGAGAGTGGTGGTAGTCAGGTGCAGCTGGGGAGGGCTATGTCAGCTGGGACGAAGGTGGCCTCTTCAAGAGTGAATGGGGGGTTTGCGTGGGTCAAGCAGAAGGGCTGCCGTTCAGGGCAGGGTCGCGCAGAGGGAGAGGGTTTCGTGGTTTATGCATGTGAGAGAGGGGGGGGGTTTCAAATACGCGCAGAAGGGAAGCCGGTGTTTCTAATCTTAGGCGGGCAAAAGGCTAGGGTGGCTAAAATGGCTGTCATGTACACATGGGCACAGGCCCTCGCTGGCAGAGTGATGCAGTCGATGCTCCACGGCATTCATGGTGCATGCAGGGAGAGGGGCGGGAAAAGGGAAATGAACGTTGCCCATATACATCAACACTTTTTATTTTCTACAGTCGCCCCTTTTTACATAGCAAAGTTCATTTTCGTAATCGATGAGGGTACATATAAACAGGTGCGGTCGAAGAATTAGCATTTGTCAATACTAACATATGGCATATAATCATGGACAGTTGATGTGTTTGGCAGAATGCAGCACATAGGAGATTTCATTTGTCGAGTTCCTGTCATTTCAAAGCACTACATAGCATAAATGTTCCTGACTAAAAAATGTGACCAATGAACATTTTGACCAAGTAGCCGAGGGCGGAATTCAGTTCAATACACAAGGTCTCTTCGTCACAGTGTCTTTTTAACAGTGAGCCATCACTGGTAGGCTCTAGTCCGTGTCCTCTCGTTGGCGCTGTTGAGCACCGGCGGTGGAGCTATAGGTCCAGCTCGTATTCAACCTTTCGCGTTGCAAGGTGCGGTCTGTCCTCTGCTGTTAGACCACAGTCCTGTTCCCTAACCAGTCCTTTCAGTGGCGCCTTATGCTTCGGCACCTATACTTCCGTAGCACCACCCTATTTCCACTTAAATGCCGTTCCTTTTGGCGTGATGTCACATGGAAAAGAGGGTGGGTGTGGTTCAAATAGTCGATAGGAGAGAGGGCGGAGTTGGGTCAGAGTTCCTGAGACACACAAAAGAGACCAGGGGAGCAAAGGATAACAAGTAGGCAGGCCCATCAATCGGGCCCAAAGAAGGGGGACGGAGACTCCAGGCACACGTGGGTTAGCAGACGGAGGGCTTCAGGGCAGCCCGTCATTTTTCATTTTCCACGTTTGAAATTGCTGTCTCGTCCCGTATCTTGTTGCTCTGCAGCTCCACCTTTGGTCGAGGTTGCATGTATCTCAAGATCTGCAGCCAGGCACGTCCGACCCTTCTCCTCCGGTGATCGCAAATCTTTGAATAGGTACAAAACAAGTTTTTAGAGAACTGACAGAAGAAGTAATTTATGCAGGTGAATTCCTCCCTCAATCCTGCGCACTTGGGAGATACGCTCATCGGTCAAAGTCAGAGGTCTATTACCAAGCAGTGCATATGTCAACATTCCTACTGTGTTCATGCCAAGTGTATTCATCGTCTATTCATGTCATAAATGCATAGAAATAATATTCCCATCAACTGCGCATTTCATCAATTTCAACATTTTGGAGCTTCCAGTGTAGACTTGCCTTTCCAACCCAAGTCTTTAACAGCCTAACGTTTCCCTTCATGGCTGGCTAACCTTTTCAAACAGGGCGGGGGCGCTATCATCGAAGGGTCACGTAAAACAGGTTTTTCTCGAGGGACAACAGTTACTCATGGTCATCATGTTTATATCCGGGACAGCAGCTGGGGTCTATCAAATGGGGCGGGGATGCTTCGGGCGCTCGCGCTTGGGTGCAAAAGGGAGTGGGGCAATCTGGGCATTGGGGGTCAATCTAGACATTGACGCTTATTTCTGACAACGATAAAGAATAGGGTGCCATTGACATATAGTTCCCCTTTTAGGAGGGCCAGATTAGGGGGCCGTAGTCGTCTTACCTGTCCTTTCTTTCTTAGCCAATTCGAGTTCATTCATTTTGTAGAAAGGAGAGGTAGTAATATGGCGATATACAATTATTTTAGTTTCGGTCAATTTCGCTGAACACCTCCGCGTTCAATACGTATCCAATCAGACTGGTGCCTGCGAGGCACGATTTTACCATAAAAAGGAAGAGGAAATAAGGAGACTCTCATAGAGCGAGAGTCGTCCGCAATCTAAACGAGCCATTTGGTACACGCATGACATGTAGAGAGAGAGAGAGAGAGAGAGAGAGAGAGAAAGAGAGAGAGCGAGAGAGAGAGAGAGAGAGAGACAGAGTGATGGAGATAGATAGAGTGAGGGAGAGAGATAGAGAAAGGGAGAGACGTGTACAAAAATAGGTCATTTAGTGCGTTCATAACACAGAACAGTAGGGGGTCAGGTAACGGAGGGACGTAAACAAAGAAAGAACACAAACCCCTACAGTACACACACACACAAACTCAGACGAAGGAAGACAGTACATGCTGCTGAGCTGACCAACGACTGCTGCCTGTAACCATCACCTCGACCTGCTGCTGCTGAGCTGACCAATGACTGCTGCCTGTGACCATCTGCTGCTGCTGAGCTGACCAACGACTGCTGCCTGTGACCATCACCTCGACCTGCTGCTGCTGAGCTGACCAATGACTGCTGCTGTAGTGCCACAGTCCAGGACCTTGCCATGCAGAGAGTGCGAGAGATCCAGTCTCGTCCCTTCACCACAGCGGAACTAGATGTTCTTGTGGCCGGTGTGCTCAGCCACTACGAACAGCTCTACGGTGCACCCGGACATGTGGTAAGTGCAGTGGTGTACATGTTGTTGGCCATGAGGTGGTCATTGGCTCCTGTCTACTGCAAGCCTGGCGGTGTGCTGTGGGACCTTCACATGTGTAGGGCATGGCTGCATGTAGATACGTGTTTCTACGAAGTTTGTGCATGTCATACTGTCCACTTACGTTACCCTCTTGTCTCCCATCATGGTAGGTAAAGCTGCACCTTCGCAAGGCCGTGTGGAGGACCATAGCACGTGTTGTACGGGCAGTGGGGGTGTGCAATAGACGACACACCAGGCTTAGCAAGAATGTTGCGGAGATGACACTGGGGATGATTCCAAGAATTACACGTCTGGCTCGACGCACCATGACCCCTCTTATGCACCGTATCATTGCTGTGACGCATCCCGACCTGTCTGCCCGGCTGAGTGGGGATCAATAGCAAACTAGCGGTAAGCAGACTGTATGTGTATGTTACTTTAGAGTGCAATGCATGTACTGGTGCTCAGACGCAGTAGTGACTTCCGTGGTGCGTATGTTTTGCAGAAATACCATGTTGGTGCCATTAGCGGAGTGCGCGTTGGCATCCATGTCCGCCAGGTTGACAGGCCACTTGCTTAGTAGTTGAGGGTTCAAGGACATGCCGTAGAGGTCTGTGGTCCCTTGGCATGACATGTGTGCAGATCTACATGCACTTGCCCTGTTCGTATGATGTACATGTTTCACGGCCACCACCGGTTCTTTAATGTGAGGATGACTGGTAGGGGTGGGACGTGTGCAGGATGGGGGCTACATGTTCTTTGTCTGAAATGGAATTAGAGATTTTTTGTCCTTCAGTACGTGAGTGTGGAACTTACTTACACCTTTTTTCTCTCTATTTCAGCTTTGGCAGAGGGCACTGACCCACAGACGAAAGAGATGAGTGGTGGCAATGCATCCGGATCAGACATCACACACACGCAGACTGACACAGAAGAGGGGGACAGGACCGTCTCTGAGGACTCGCATGTCGAAACACCATCGTCCTCATCTTCCGACAGTGTTGGTGAGTCAGCACAGACAGGGAGTGGGCAATCAACACCTTCGGTCGGGACACAGCACACAGGTCCCACACTGCTGCCAACTACACCAAGTACTGCTCGTGCATGCAGAAGTAGGGGGAGCAGAGTGGCCTTCGGTGCAGGCACCGCTGCCCCTGCCCCGGTGACCCAAAGTGCACTTTGTGCTGCTGAGGCTGTTGATCTGCTGCGGCAGCTGTGTGTGGGGCAGACCAACATGATCAATGCATTCCAAGACCACGATAGGAAGTTGGGGCAGGTGGTGGCATTCATGGAGGGGATGCATGGCAATGTTGCTGGTCTACACAGAACAGTTCAGTCATTGGCAAACACTGTGTCTTCTGCCATTGTACAGTCGCATAGACAGGGTGCTACTTCTGTTCCCCCATCTACACCACTTGATGTCTCAGGAGGGAGTGAATTTTCTGACCAGGACTCTTTTACAGGTTATTGCACTAGAAGCAGCCACAGGCAGCAGGGCACGGAGGTCACAGACACCATCCCCTAGGACAGGAAAATGTGTTACCAAAGACGACGTGAGATACACTGGAGTTCACACACAGGATCCCCAAGGGGTGTTGGGGGAAATGGCTTCACATGCTACACAGGCATCCCACACAAAAGGTACTCCCAAGGCAAGGGAAACTCCCAAGTCCAGGGACACTCCCTTGGACAAGGGCACTACAAAGACAAAGCCACCTCAAAAGAGCAGGGACACTCCCAAGGACAAGGACACTACTAAGGAAGGGGCGACTCCCAAGAGCAGGGACAAGGACACTAAAAAGACAAAGGCACCTCAAAAGAGCAGGGACACTCCCAAGGACAAGGACACTACTAAGGAAGGGGCGACTCCCAAGAGCAGGGACAAGGACACTCCAAAGGCAAAGCCACCTCAAAAGAGCAGGGGCACTCCCAAGGACAAGGACAAAACTAAGGAAGGGGCGACTCCCAAGAGCAGGGACAAGGACACTACAAAGGCAAAGGCACCTCAAAAGAGCAGGGACACTCCCAAGGACAAAGACACTGCTAAGGAAGGGGCGACTCCCAAGAGCAGGGACACTCCCAGGGACAGGCACACTACAGAGGAAGGGGCATCTCCCAAGAGCAGGGACACACCCAGGGACAAGGTCGCTTCTAGAGACAGGTACACTACAAAGGACAAGTCTGCAGCCAGGGACAGGGCACCTTCCAGGGAACAGGGAAAGTCCAGAGACAAGACTCCTCCTATGGCCAAGGTACATCCAAGGGACAAGGCTTCTCCCATAGACACTAGCTCCATCGAGGACAGGCATACATCACCCCTGGCTGCACTGAGGCTGATGTTGTTGAAGGAATGGAAAACAGATGTCTCCCCCATACCTCCACTCCCATCCAGGCCCGTCAGAAGCAGAGGAAGGAGTACCCTGTTATTGCATCCCCCATTACACATGATGCAGAGGCCAGAAGGCAGACACACAGCAAACGACAAGCAGGGTCCAGCACGTCCCCAGAGGGCAGACCCCCAGCAGCAGATGCTCCACCTTTGGTGGGTGATATTTCATTTGAGTCCGCACCACTTGCCAGTCCTGTCATGTCCAGGGTGCACTCACATATCCCTAAGAAACGTAGACACACACCATTGACACCTGACCACCCCGATGTCGCTCCAGTACAGCTATCCCCAGCTCCCAGAGCCACCCTGCCTCCTGGCCCATACAGCCCTGTGGCTCATCATTTCGGTGTTCCCAGTGGCGCATCAGAGGTTCACTCTCAGTTGTCAGATAGTGGCACTGTGTCTGTTGTTTGCTGTCATGCATCATGTAGTGGCACTGTCTCAGTTGTGCCCTCTCCTGTTTCTGGTGTTGGCAGTGTGTCTGGATCTATGGCTCATGTGTCAGTCACTAGAGCTGTGGCTGTGTCTCACACTCCTATTTCTAGTGCTGGCAGTGTGTCTGGAACGATGACTCATGTGTCAGTCACTAGAGCTGTGGCTGTGTCTCACACTCCTGTTTCAGGTGCTGGCAGTGTGACTGGATCGAGGGCTCATGTGTCAGTCACTACATCTGTGGCTGTGTGTCACACTCCTGGTTCTGGTGTTGGCAGTGTGTCTGGGTCTATGGCTCATGTGTCAGTCACTAGAGCTGTGGCTGTGTATCACACTCCTGGTTCTGGTGCTGGCAGTGTGTCTGGGTCTATGGCTCATGTGTCAGTAACTAGAGCTGTGGCTGTGTCTCACACTCCTATGTCTGGTGCTGGTAGTGTGTCTGGGTCTATGGCTCATGTGTCAGTCACTAGAGCTGTGGCTGTGTCTCACACTCCTATGTCTGGTGCTGGCAGTGCGTCTGGGTCGATGGCTCATGTGTCAGTCGCTAGAGCTGTGGCTGTGTCTCATACTCCAGTTTCTGGTGCTACCAGTGTGTCAGAGGCAAGTAGTTCAGGCAGTCCACCAGCTTCTGTGATGTGAGGTGTATTGCCCTTCACTAACATGTCATTTGACTTGGTGTGTAGATTGCCCATTGTAACCAGACTTGCATTGTTGTTGTCCTTGGGAGGGGTACCTTGAACCACGTACTTGTGCTGCCTCTGATGTCCCTGCTCTGTTGGCTACAATGCCCTGTTGCTGTTCTGATACTGCAGTCTGCCCTCTCATGTGCTGCCTCTGCTGTACCTGTTCGATGCCATAGACTGTTGATGCACTTAGCCCCTCTCATGTGCTGCCTCTGATGTCCCTGCTCTGTTGGCCACAATGCCCTGTTGCTGTTCTGATACTGCAGTCTGCCCTCTCATGTGATGCCTCTGATGTACCTGTTCAGTGCAATTGACTGTTGATGCTCTGTGCCCCTCTCATGTGCTGCCTCTGCTGTACCTGTTCGATGCCATGGACTGTTGATGCACTTAGCCCCTCTCACGTGCTGCTTCTGATGTCCCTGCTCTGTTGGCCACAATGACCTGTTTCTGTTCTGATACTGCAGTCTGCCCTCTCATTTGCTGCCTCTGCTGTACCTGTTAGATGTCATGGACTGTTGATGCACTTAGCCCCTCTCATGTGCTGCCTCTGGTGTACCTGCTATGTTGGCCACAATGCCCTGTTGCTGTTATAATACTGCAGTCTACCCTCTCATGTGCTGCCAATGATGTACCTGTTCGATGCCATGGACTGTTGATGCTCTGTGCCCCTCTCATATGCTGCCTCTGATGTACCTGTTCAGTGCAAAGGACTGTTGATGCTCTGTGCTCCTCTCATGTGCTGCCTCTGATGTACCTGTTCAGTGCAATGGACTGTTGATGCACTTAGCCCCTCTCATGTGCTGCCTCTGATGTCCCTGCTCTGTTGGCCACAATGCCTTGTTGCTGTTCTGATAGTGCAGTCTGCCCTCTCATGTGCTGCCAATGATGTACCTGTTCGATGCCATGGACTGTTGATGCTCTGTACCCCTCTCATATGATGCCTCTGATGTACCTGTTCGATGCCATGGACTGTTGATGCTCTGTGCCCCTCTCATGTGCTGCCTCTGATGTACCTGTTCAGTGCAATGGTCTGTTGATACACTTAGCCCCTCTCATGTGCTACCTCTGGTGTACCTGCTCTGTTGGCCACAATGCCCCCCTGTTGCTGTTCTGATACTGCAGTCTGCCCTCCTATGTGCTGCCAATGATGTACCTGTTCGATGCCATGGACTGTTGATGTACTTAGCCCCTCTCATGTGCTGCCTCTGGTGTACCTGCTCTGTTGGCCACAATGCCCTGTTGCTGTTCTGATACTGCAGTCTGCCCTCTCATGTGCTGCCAATGATGTACCTGTTCGATGCCATGGACTGTTGATGCTCTGTGGCCCTCTCATGTGCTGCCTCTGATGTACCTGTTCGATGCCATGGACTGTTGATGCTCTGTGCCCCTTTCATGTGCTGCCTCTGATGTACCTGTTCAGTGCAATGGACTGTTGATGCACTGTGCCCCTCTCATGTGCTGCCTCTGCTGTACCTGTTCGATGCCATGGACTGTTAATGCACTTAGCCCCTCTCACGTTCTACTTCTGATGTCCCTGCTCTGTTGGCCACAATGACCTGTTTCTGTTCTGATACTGCAGTCTGCCCTCTCATTTGCTGCCTCTGCTATACCTGTTCGATGCCATGGACTGTTGATGCACTTAGCCCCTCTCATGTGCTGCCTCTGGTGTACCTGCTCTGTTGGCCACAATGCCCTGTTGCTGTTATAATACTGCAGTCTGCCCTCTCATGTGCTGCCAATGACGTACCTGTTCGATGCCATGGACTGTCGATGCTCTGTGCCCCTCTCATGTGCTGCCTCAGATGTACCTGTTCAGTGCAATGGACTGTTGATGCACTTAGCCCCTCTCATGTGCTGCCTCTGATGTCCCTGCTCTGTTGGCCACAATGCCTTGTTGCTGTTCTGATAGTGCAGTCTGCCCTCTCATGTGCTGCCAATGATGTACCTGTTCGATGCCATGGACTGTTGATGCTCTGTGCCCCTCTCATATGATGCCTCTGATGTACCTGTTCGATGCCATGGACTGTTGATGCTCTGTGCCCCTCTCATGTGCTGTCTCTGATGTACCTGTTCAGTGCAATGGACTGTTGATACACTTAGCCCCTCTCATGTGCTGCCTCTGGTGTACCTGCTCTGTTGGCCACAATGCCCTGTTGCTGTTCTGATACTGCAGTCTGCCCTCCTATGTGCTGCCAACGATGTACCTGTTCGATGCCATGGACTGTTGATGTACTTAGCCCCTCTCATGTGCTGCCTCTGGTGTACCTGCTCTGTTGGCCACAATGCCCTGTTGCTGTTCTGATACTGCAGTCTGCCCTCTCATGTGCTGCCAATGATGTACCTGTTCGATGCCATGGACTGTTGATGCTCTGTGCCCCTCTCATGTGCTGCCTCTGATGTACCTGTTCGATGCCATGGACTGTTGATGCTCTGTGCCCCTTTCATGTGCTGCCTCTGATGTACCTGTTCAGTGCAATGGACTGTTGATGCACTTAGCCCCTCTCATGTGCTGCCTCTGCTGTACCTGTTCGATGCCATGGACTGTTGATGCACTTAGCCCCTCTCATGTGCTGCCTCTGATGTACCTGCTCTGTTGGCCACACTGCCCTGTTGCTGTTCTGATACTGCATTCTGCCCTCTCATGTGTTGCCAATGATGTACCTGCTCTGTTGTACCCAGTGCCCATGCTCTTGCATACTCAGAGATTATACCCCTATTATGTTTAATAAAGCAAGTCAATACTGTGTAGTGGTTTGTCGTTGGCATTCCTGCTTGTGTACTTCAATTGTGGATATCTTTTTGCGATTTAATGTGGTTTCTCAAATTTGACACTCCCCCTCCCAACGTCTCGGCCCTGGCATGTACTCCCCTTCAGACAGCAAATGGTGTGTTGCGTACCTGCGTCGTCGTCGTCGATGATGGTCCATGACTTGCAGGTTGTGGAAGCGCGAAGAGTATCGGACATGCGTGTAGCGCTGGGTCCATGATGGCGAGCAGCTTGTGGTGGGTATCTCTGTAATGTGTGGTTTCTTCACTGTGGGGAATCTGCTGTTTTCAGGCAGGTTGTTTTTCCGCAGTGGTTTTATGTGTGTTTTCCGCCATCGTGATTTGGGGGACGGTCGTAGACGTCAGTCCGTACGGCGGTGTCTCTGGATTGGTTACGTCTGCCGCGGGGTCGGGTGTGGTTCGGCAGCGGTGCGTGCTCTTCCGTCGCGCACGGACTTTTGACAGTGTTTACAATCCTAATATGGCGGACGGAAAGGCATTTTCCGTCTACTCCAGGACTGCGGTCGCACTTCCGTCTGCCATTAAGTGTGGTTTACTGGGAGCACACTCGGTTGGGCACTCTCACTTCTCTGAGTCAACAAAATCTATCCAAGAAATGTTTAAGAAACACACACCTAAAAAATCCTTACCCCAAACCCAGGTACGGGAGACCCTGATAGAGCACAGTGTTATACCATCATTGCTAATGCTCCCAAACAATTCCAACATGGTTAACACTAATGAGGGATTTGTGATCGAGTGTAGCAGTGGATTTGCCCCCGACTGTCCCAAATGAAGCCAGGAAGCCCTGCACTAACAATTTATAATGCACAGGTTAGGGACTTTATCCTATATGAAGCAGATATGGGGCTTCGAAAATGTTTCCTCTCTAACTGTAGCGCAGAATACGTTTTTGAGAACTCTAACAGGCTTCTCCCAATCTACCCCCCTCAAACCCCTGTATCAAGATCTAGGTTGTTGCTCCCACATAACCCGATTCAGGCCACTAGCATACTGGAGAAGGATCGGGATCCACTCCGGAGCTGGTTCATTAGGCTGATGCTCTGAAAGATGTAGGAGGAGCTGATACTTTAAACAGTGTCACATGGCTACAAAAAATTAAGTGCACCTTGGGGGAAATGGGGTATAGAAATTTGTGAGAGAATCCCGAAAGTAATCTATTTCCATCTAAAAAATATATTGGGCGTTGGTACAAACATGGTCAATGTTATGCAACAATAACTCTTCACTTTCCGGTGTTTTTATGGGACATAAATAAGGCACTAGCCGCCCGATTCATGAACCTAAATTGCGCTCGCAAGGGGCCGGATTCTGAGAATCCGGCCCTTTGCGAGAGCGATTTTTGCATTTGGGATTCAGCATCCCAAATGCAAAAATCGCTAATTGCGATGTCGCAAATGTGCGAGGAATTACATTTAAGGAATCTCTATTAGAGATTCCTTAAATGCAATTCAACATCCAATTTAAATTTGCGAATTCGCAATTTCTTTCCGCAATTTACCGCGAGGTCAGACCTCGCGGTAAATTGCGAAAACTCAGAAAAATGCATTTAAATGCATTTTTCTGAGTTGCATGTTACACACACGCATGTCCTTTGGACATGTGTGTGTGCAACACCTGTGTGAAATTTCATTTGAGGGGTGCTACAGGGTGTCCTGTGGACACCCCTGGCACCCTTCAAATCGCAATCTTATTTGCGATTAGCTAATTGCTAATCGCAAATAAGGAATACTCACCATTCATTCCTATGGGCCTTTTGGCCCATAGGAATGAATGGCGAGTTATTCCTTATTTGCGATTAGCAATTTGCTAATCGCAAATAAGAAATCAGTAGGAATCGCATTTTATTATGCGAATCCTACATGATTACCATTTTGCGAGTCCTTAAAAGCGAATCGCTATGATTCGCTATTAGGGGCTCGCAAAACGGCCCGTTGATGAACCAGGCTGTAAGCTCGAGAGTTACTGGGACCTTATACTAAAACCCCTAGACAGAAAACTGTACCACCAATTTAGGGTTGGCTCTCTTCCGTTAAAATCATTTATGCTAAAATGGCAAAGTCCATTGTCCACCAGATGTGATTCCTGCTTAAAGCAGGATGAAGCAGTTCTCCACATCCTGTTTGTGTGTCCAGCCTACAAGTGCCCCAGGAACAAATTGCTCAGGCCCATTTGCATTAATATGGGCACAAGATCAAGCATTGTTGCATATCGTATACTGAAAACCAATACAAATGAACCCATAGCAATGGCAACAGCCACATTCCTGAGCTGGATGTTGGGAATCAGAGCTAAGTGACTGAAGAAATAAAAGAACATTGAGAGACTCTTCAGGAGTCAAATGAGTGGTTGAGCCCACATCATTGCTCGCCCACTGGGGTTTAGTGTTCATTACCATTTGTAGATCGCTTTAAGACGCTTAGAATGAATACGTGTTTTTATGACCAAGCACATATGAGTTAGCTAGATCGTGAGCTGTGAAATTGATCGTTGTATTTTATAGTTTTATTGTTCTTAATATTAACTTATTAACTTATTCAATATTCTCTTATGGATTTTTTTCTTTTATTGAGTCACAGTTTTTATGAAATCGATATATTTTTGTATGAAGCTTTTAATTGTTGAGTTGTTATTATATTTAATGAATCGAAATAAAGACTAAATTGAAAGAAAATTGTATATAGGCATGCATGTATCAGTACTCATACAGCTAAAGAGAATTGATAAAGATGAAGCAGTAGGGAGAGAGTTCTCTTTAATATTTGTCTGATGTGATTGATTTCATAGATTGTGGAAATTATGTTCATCGAAAAACATTTTGAACATCAGATAAAACCCTGCATTCCACGAATGTACACTGCAACACAATGCAGATTACACCTGTGAGCTGGCTAACATCCGATCTGTAGTCTTGAAGTGGAAGGGAAGAGTACTAACTCAAAATCACAGCAGTAGAAGCAGTTGAAGAAACGCACATCAGTGCTTGAAAAACAGAATAAAATTTAGATTTTTGCACTGCAGAGGCTCCCAAACAAAAAGCCCATCCAGATCAAGAGCCTCTGTTTGGTACTATTTCAAAGGCCCAGTACTTCTATCTTCCCTGAGCGTACCCTACCACCCAGAAAGACTCCTTCGATAAAGACTCTTTTCTTTGCTAACAATTTCTTGCTTTCACAAGGTCTAATCTGGTTGGTTGTCCTCTAGGGTCCTAGGATCAAAACTCTAGAGTGAGCTTTCCCACAACCTTCATTAGACCTGTATTTTGCAATCCAGATTAAGAAGCAGCAGCGATGAGAATATTCATACTTCACCATACCCACAGCCACTTTCATACTGTTACCATGTAGGTGAGCAGCAGACAAGGGGAAAGCAAAACTTAGAAAGGGACAAAAGAGAGTAACAGAGACACTGCCTGGTAACAAATGTATGCTATATCTGTACTGCAGGAACATTGATATCTGAACAAATGTTTTTAGTAAGGTTATCGTTTTGATCCTAGGACATAACCTCTAATACTATACATGACATAAATGCTAACCCCTCTGTGTATCCTACTCTCGTAACTGAAATGAAACTTGACATTCTTTATGAGCTGTAATGCACTTCGAATTAATATGGGAACTGCGAACAGCATGATAAGTTATTAAATGTTGTTTGCTAAACAAAGCTACCTTCAATATTATGCAAAAGCTTTCTATGAGTCAGTTTATATGCAATGTAACAAGTAGATAACTAATACAAAAAGCAAGTCGTCAAGTCAAGTTTATTTGTTTGATTAATTAAAATCTTACAAAAATGCATTTTAAAATATCCTCAAGCAGTAAAAAGTTTAAAAACACGTAATTATTCTAATATTACATAATTTAAAAGAAATCTAAATAATGTTTTCCTTAAGGTTTTTATCAATCACAGTTAAAATTTTTACAAATGCAAAATTCATTAATACATCATTTGGGTTTAGACATGCCATTAGCGCTTTGTCTGCATGTTCTTATTCCTTGAGCATTAAATAATATCTTAAGGGTGACTTTCCTTTCTACCTCTATTGCGGGTCACAGGCATAGCAGATGCAAAATTTCTTCTTGACCACTTTTGCATAACCTACATATCGTATTGTCCTCAATAGTCTTCCATGGTGGCAGGTGGCACAAACCTGGCCAGAGTCCAAAACGTACTCTTATAAAAATGTGCTTACTTTACTGTGACCAAGGAGTTTCAAGATATTTTTGGACTTGCTTTTTTTGTATCCATTTATAATTGGCCATGCGTGCCTCCTTTTTACCAACAATTCTTTGTCTTTTATCAGCGAAAGATGAGTAGTCAACTTATTAATTGTTCTTTTGAAACTTTCCTGTGTAATTGTATTTTCCCAAATTAGTATTATTCCAAATTCTTCCTTTGTTTCATTTTATATAAGTCCAAACTTGCAGTTTCCGGTTGTCTCTTACTTCTGTTCGAGACAATTGGTTGTCAAGGTCATTTTTTACACGATTCCAGACTTTCAGGATTTGACCTTTCCGGGCATATTGCTGATTATTTATCCCAAATTCCAACCTCACCTGTGCTTGCGAGGCATTACATGGTAGCTGGAATAATATCTTGTCGGTTTTTGCCACTGTGTTGTTAATTATCTCTGCATCCTTACCGTTTAGGACTTCAGAGCCATATGTCAAGGTTGGTAATAATTTAGCAGATAAGATCTTTAGTGGAGGACCATATGACAGTGTAGTTAGTTTCTTTTGTATGGTCCTAAATGCAGCCACCAAACTATTTGCTTTCCTAGTAATGTCTTTCCTCTGTGCGAGAAAACTTCCACTCTCATTGACTAAGACACCGAGATACCGGTAATTATCAACCTGTTCTAACTGAGTTTGTTCCAACATCCATTTGTTTTTTTTTTTGTTTTCTGTTCTTTGTAACTACCATTATTTTTGTCTTTGCCTCATTTATTACCATTTGATTATCTTTTGCATACCTCGATGTTCGATCAATTAGTCTCTGCAGCCCCACTTTGTTCTGACTCAGTAGCACAACGTCATCTGCATACAGTAAATTTGACATTTGTTTTCCTGCTAACCTCGGTGGATGTGAGTTAACTACATTTAGTGCAGTGGTGAGGTCGGATACGAATAGGTTAAAAAGTAATGGGGCAAGGACACAACCCTGCTTTAGTCCTCGTGCCACCGGTATTTTATTAGATAATGTTTGTCCATCACCAATCCTCACCCTGACCCAGTTTTCAGAATACAATAATTGGATAAGGTTTAGTAGTGAATCCGGAATTCCATAGTCTTCAAGCTTTTTCCATAGAAGATTCCTGTTTACGAGATCAAATGCCGATTTAAAATCGACAAAACAAAGATAGAGGGACTGTTTCGCTAATAGGGCTTTATCCGTTAAAACTGATAGAATTAATATATTTGTAGAAGTTCCTAAGCCTTTATTGAAACCTGTTTGGTTTGGAGGTAATATTTGCTTTACTTTGACCCAATCTGATAAATTTTCTAATAAAAGACCCGCAAATAACTTTGCATCCGTGTCTTGGAGAGTGATGAAGCGATAGTTCTCAGGTGCTTGCCAATTACCCTTTTTGTAGATGGGAGATATTAACGATCCTCTCCAGGATTCCGGTATTTGCCCTGTTCGGACAACTACATTAAACACCTTTGTCAAATAGGTAGCCCACAAGTCAGGATCCTCCTTATAGAGTGCAAACGGAATTCCATTAGGTCCCGGTGCTCCATCCTTTTGTCTCTTTATTAAATTAGATACTTCAGTGTTCGAGAAAGTATTTACCTGATCAATTTCTTGTTCGTTTTCGACCTTCATTATCTGATTGATACCCTGAGGTTTAAGGTCCGATTCAGCATCTAGGGTCTTTTTGAGGAATTCTAACCAATCCTCTTCCGTTATCGGGGAAGCTACCACATGTTTAGTAGGTCTGTTCAAACCATTAATAATTTTCCAAAAGTCCCTGGAGTTTACTTGATTACTTGCGTGAAAGATTTTTGTCCATAACTCTTGTTGAATATTATTTTTTTCCTTCAACAATAATTTCCTCAAGTTACTGTAGGTGCTTTTAAGTTGGTTTCGAATTTCTTCCTTATTCGGGAGCCTAGTTAGCTGCTTCCTCAGTTTATTACGAATCCGCCTGACATTTTTAATTGTGTATTGAAGGTTAATACTAGTATCTCTTTGTTCCATTGTAGTCTGTTGCGTTTTCCTACTACTTGAATTAACCTCATTCAATTGGACTACCTTCTGTGTGAATTGTTCCCATTGTTTAAGTGGAGACTGCATAGGATGTTCTTTAAAGCACTCTTGAACTAATTTTTGGGCCTTTTTTTTCATGGCATCTTTATTGTCCGGTTTCCAAATAAGTTTTCTATGGTTGACCGTACCGATCTGGCCATTTGTCGTTAAATAATTTTGGTGTTTTGAAAGTCCCAATTCCATTTCTAATATTTGTTGGCTATGATCACTCTCATTCACTTTTTTCAGTCTTTAGGAGCCAATTTTATCAAAAATATTTATTGATAACAATGTAAAATCTATTCTTGATTTTGATTTTTGCTTTTGATATGACGAACCAGCGGGTTGATCGGTTGGGAACCTGCCATTTAATACTCTTAGTCCCAGTGCTTCCACATCCATCAATAGTTTTTTTCCAATTGGATTTTGTTTAGTATTTATATTAAAGTCTAGCATTTGTTCGGGGATTGACCATTCGTAATTTTGGGACTGGATAAAATCGTCCCGTGTTAATTGTATCAGCAAGTTTATATTAAAGTCCCTTGTAACTAGAAAGTTAACAGTTGGGTCGAGTATTATGTGTTCCAATAACAATCCTACCAGAGCAATACTTATGTTCTTCCGTGATGAATGTTTTGGTGGAATATATATGTTAAGTAATATTAACGTAATCCTATTTTTTTGCTCACTGGTTACATGTTTTATCTTAACTGCTTGAATATTTGAGTTATTTGTATCCAACTGTTCATATTCGATTTGCAAATCAATCATAATAAATATTGCCAATCCTCCACATGGACATCCAAATTTGCAATATCTGATTGCCGGTACGAAGTACCCTTTGTACCCTTGCAGAAAGAAAGGGTCGGTTTCGCATGTCTCCTGCAGGCATATGATTTGGTAGAGGTTTGACAAGGAATCTATTCCACCATTTTTTATTTTTTTACATACTCTATTTATGTTCCAGGAACATATTCCTATCAGTCGCTGATCGTCCTTCCCTTCTTCTAATTTATATTGCGTTCTATCCTGTCAATGTTCATGTAGTGCTGTCCTAATCCAATTTTCGTTTATTTGTTTTGTTTCTACAGCTTTTATTTCTTCCATGCATTTTTCTTCATCCCGATGTGTACTACCCAGGGTTTTTTGTAATATTGAATACACTGGGTTGTTCTTTATCTTTTTAGGGTTTTTTGTTGGAAGTTCTTCCTTTATAAACGGACTCGGATAAGGCTTAGACACAGGTTGACTAATTTTTATCCCCCAACTTTGAATAACTTCTTGTTCCTGCATGATTTGATCTACTAAGGAGACTTTATTTACAGTTAGGAGTGTGAGCGGTTGAGTGCCTTTCGGATTTTGTACAAAGCCCACAGATTCAATATTTTTTGTTGTTACTTTTTCTAACGAAGGAATTTATTTCATTAGTTGTAGAATATTACCTCTATTCAGAATGTCGCTGTTGCCCCTTGAGTCATATAATGGTGTAAGAATTACTTGAGCCATCATCTTTGAAGGTAACGAGTCTGTCTTTTTTTCGTTACCATTTTGATAGATTTTATAGATAATTTGCTTTTCTTGACCAATTTTTGTAATAATTAGCTCTTCCTTGTTATATTTGTAGCCTTTAATGTCCATCTCTTTTTTTGGTGGGGCTCAGAGGCTCACCTAATTGTTGTTCCGTAGGATCTGGATGTTTTCTTTGTTGCAAGAGATTTACGGTTGGCTTCAATGAATTTTTTTGATCTTGTCGAATTGTTCTCTGTAGTCTTAAATCCAAGTGATTTTTATCCCCATTCAATAAAATGTTAGACTCTACTGAAATCAACTCATTCTTTTTTTCCTTTGGGTTACTTTGGATATCACTTACATGGCTCCAAGATATACATCCATTTCCTTTTTGACTGCATGTTACTTTTCCACCTTGAATTTTTTCATCTTGGTGCTGTTTTTTATTACATTTGGTTTGCCTTTGGGCAAGTTGTTGTTGCACTATAGAGTCTACTAACGTAGTTGTATTGATTGCAAGTAGTTTATTATCTATCTGAACTTTTGTTGATTTATTAAAGATGTCATAGTATTTTTCATTACTTTCCACCATTTCGGACTGGATCCCCAGTGCCTCACTATTTTCTATTTCTGATTCTTCTTGTATTGATTATTCCTGATTCGTTTCTACTGATTTCTCCAAATTAGGATATACTTTTATTATATTTTCATTTTTTACCTTATTTCTCGCCTTACGATTTTTTTTCCTTTGTCTCTTGGATATTTTATGAACTTGGTAATTTTCCTTATCTGTATTTATCTTTCCGTGGGTCTCTTGCATAGTTTTAGTTATCAGTTCAATTTCCACATTCTGGACTATTCTTTTTTCTGTTTGTTTCAATACATTGTCTTCCACTAGTTCCAATTGGTTTCTTTTCTGAATTATTAAGATTTTCATAATTGTTCTCCAGTGATTGACCTACCTCCTCTTTTTTATTGTCATATTTTTTTAATACTAAGGGGCAGATTTATGTTGTGTATGCGCCACGTTTGCGTCACGCAACTGTGGCGTAAACGTGGCGCATCCCTACGACTGATTTACAACGTGACGCATCTAGGCAGATGCGTCACGTTGTAAAGCCCTGCGTCGCTTGTGGGCGTTTCGGCGTAGGGTGGGCGTTCCGGGGCAGGTGCGCCTTGCAAAAGTGGCTGAGTGAAATCTACAAGATTTCACTCAGTCACTTTTGGGCCAATGCTGCGTCAAAACCCTTGAAGCAGGCGTAAGGCTTGATGCAGCATTGGTCAGATAGAGCCCCCCCGAGCCTTGCTGGAGCTGCGTCGCGCTTGCGACATAACTCCAGCAATGCGTCACTTTTACGGCACAGATGCGTGACGCATCTGTGCCGTTTTTGCCCCATGGTGCGCCGCACCATGGGTGGCGCAGCTGTGGCGCACTGTGGCGCATGTTAACTGGCGCATCCGTGGGGATGCGCCAGTTAACATAAATCTGCCCCTAAGTCTTTGACGTCCTCCAATATGGTGTTTACCACTTCTGGGATAGTTGAAAGTTTGTTTATGATTGGTTCACAAGCGCATTCAAAGTAGTTGGAGGCTGCATTTTTTTGGGCTTTGTTGATTAAGTTGTTTAACTCTAACAATTTTCGGTCTATTCCATTGACTGCATTGGCCATTACTCCAAGTATTTCAATTTGTGTATCCATTTTGTTTGACTGATATGTCAATGCCTCTAAAGTTAAGGTTGATGTTTGATCAAATATATCCCATGTGGCTCCTAGATCTTGACTTATTGGATTTTTTGGTTTTTGATCGATATATATCTTAGTAAGATGTTTTTTTTTATCCATTTCATCAATATAATGATCTCCTTCCAACTTTTTCTTTTTAGGTAAGTGATCATAATTACCTATACCATATGCTGTGTGTTCACCTTGGTTTTCAATTTCAACATTTGTTTCCTTTGAGATTATAGAATCTGCTTTTACATAATTTACATTCCCATTTTTTTCCGTGAAATTGAGAAGTTTTGGGATGTGACAGTCTTGATTTTTGTCTATTAGTTCATTGCTATTTTTTCCAAGTTTTTTTAATGGTGTGGATTCCACTACTACTGTGTCAGTGTTAATTGCATCTACTAGTTTTCGCTTTTTCGTTATCTCAATTTTAACTTCTAATGGTATTGGAATGTCCCGAGTTACTATTCCTGTAAGGTGTTCTTGTAGTTGCGAGTTTTGTGTTATCTCTTCCATCTCACTTTTATCCATATTCATTCCTTCAGTTTCTTTTGCCTGCACTGGGCTATGATCTATTAGTTCCCTTCTTAGATCCGTAATTTCACATAATGAGTCGTTTTGTTTCATCTTACTTATGATATTATTTTCGTCGACGGATTCTAATATTTCACTTTTTTTTCCTTCTAAGATGTTTATCGGTTCAATTGGGGTCTGTAATCCGTTTTTGGTTGTGTCTGATTCCATTGACATGAGTACTCCGGCCGGATCTACCAGGAAGTCGAATTTCTGCGGTATTTTTGTCGATCTTTCGAACATCGGAGCAATTGGTTGCACAATTGCTCCGATGTTTTTGTACCTTAGATGCTTGAGTTTTCCACACCCGCTTTGTCTGGGGACCTACTGTTCTTTCCTTCCCAGAACGCACCCCCAGTTAACTTTTTAATAATATGCTTGCCAAAGAATTTTATAGCGCTGGTGTAGTAATTGGTGTGTCAACATCAGATGTTTGTTCAATGAAAAGCCGTTTTTTTTTTAATAGTGGTAACCCCTTAACCTCTCACCTACGCTAGTTTCGTGACCAATGATCCGTTTATTCAATTTGAGCCCGGGAGGGAATCATCCAAAGGGTATAATTCCACAATTGGTCGTAACACACCCTCAATGGGTTACCTCCACTTGCTCCAGCCTGTATGCTTGTTTCCTCTGTAATCCTGGTCCCGTCACACAATTTCTTGCCAATACAAATGCCTATTCCAATACCAATGCCGCTAATGCCGCTAGTGCCGCTAGTGCCGCTATCACCAGGCTGCCCAGAATCGTTACCAATGTCAGCACAGCTCAGCACAGAATGAAATAAGCAGCCGTGTAACATTCAGTTGGCAGATAGGCAAGTAGGGAAATCACTCTGCTCCGGGGCAATAAGGGCTACTACAGGCGTATAAAGCACCTGCCGTCGGAGACTGATAATGGAGGGCCTTAGGTGCGATGCAGTTATTCTGGCAAAGGAACACAGTCAAGATAGTCAAGCAAAAGTTGTCTCTTCACCTGTCAGAACCACAAAATCTGGTGCGAGTATTTGTGGAGTGTATTCCTTGACAAAGGAACAGGAGTTCCCTAGCTGCAGTACATGGACCGGACTGGTCCGCTACTGGAGACATAAGATGGCACCTGAGATGGCCACCAAGGTAGAACTAGAGGTGAGCGGTCTAGTCTACGAGCCCAAAGCTGCAGAAGATTAGGTGAGCGGCGTGAGCGCCTCTGTAACGACGCACTTCCCTGAGGTTTTCAGTCAGGGAGGTCGTTATAGTTTGCGCTTATCCCCTAGAATTTCTAGTCCCATAAAAAAGTGTAATATTCCCCCTAGTTTGGTATTCGGAGAGCAGAAGACAAAAATTACAGAGTAACTCGGCTCCAGTGTCCGGGGCGAGTTATTTTCTGGAGCTAAAGGTTTGAGGAGTTAGAAAGCGTGTCATTGTTCGTCAGCTTGAAGGAGGTCATCAAGTTCACATTCGAGCAGCAGAAGAATAAACGGCAGAGCTCAGAGCTAAGTAAAAACTGTCACGAAGTTTGAGAAATAATATAGTGAAACTTACCAGAGCAGCAGTCGAGTTGTTTTATTGAACCTGAAGAGAAAAGGACAGAATAGTTTCAATTCATTCGAGACTTGAATGAATAATAAAACGTTACTTGTAAATTTGTAAATACTTACTTGAACCGAATTCGTGCTAAACAGGAAACCTGTGACAGGAAGAAAAAGGAATTAGCTAACTTGTTAAGATACCACGGAATGCTAATTAAAGACTGAATGTAAATTGTAAATATTCACCTGAACTGAAGTCATGTGCTCAGAAAGACCTGTAAGAGAAAAAACAGGGTTAGATGAGAAGACACATTAAAAAGACAGCAGCTTAAAGAACAGAGAGAAATCACAGAAACCCTATTAAGGAATTACTCCTCAGTTAGTGAAGTAAGTGCACTTACAATAAAACTAATAAGACTAACTAGAATAGAACAGGCTGGTGGAACTAATGTTCGTTTTCTTCTATCAGTAACAATTAACTGATGAGGAAGATAGAATCTCACTAATAATCAGAAGAGAAGCAAGGTCCAGGAGAACTAGGGTGGGTGAGATACACAGCAGAATAATTCTAGAGTAGAGTACAGGTAAAGGTAGTAATGTTGTATTAATTTTCAGGTTCCACTGAATGAATAGACGACGTCCGCAGATAGCTGACAGAAGGCACCAATTCCGGACCAGTCTCTTCTCTGTTATTTTATCCAATTCCCCCGTCCCTCAAGGTAATGATTTGGAGGTTCTGAGTAAAGACCTACAAACATTGCCGAGCGGGATTTGGGACCTAGCATCTCTGTTCCCGTGCAAGAACTGGTAAGCCATAATAGAGTATAAGTTAAAGTTCTGACAGAGTGAAGTGCCCTCGTTGCCTTCGCACCTGAACAGAGATGGCGGAAGGAATTGATGTGCAATCCCTAGGGACAATTCTAGATGCGATACAAAAAGAACTAGGAGCAGTTAGAGAAGAAAATCGAAACCTTAGGCAAGAAGTAGTCAGTGCCAGGAAGGAAACTGCGGAAATAGCACAAAGACTTAGGTCATCCAGTAGTCTAGAAAAGGAAGCAATGAACCCAGTATTAGAAGCCACCAATAGATAAACCACCCAAGTAATTCATTCCCTATCCCCTGTCATTCCATTAGCGGCTCCCGAAAGATTTAAGGGGGATCCCTAGAAGGCGCAAATATTTCTTTCACAGTGCTCCTTGCACTGTATGTGCCGCCCTTCGATCTTCCCTGATGCGCAGTCCAAGGTAGCTTTCATACTCTCGTATCTAAGTGGAGACGCAGCTTCGTGGTCAATGCACTTAGTCTCCCGGGATGACCCTCTACTTAGGAACTTGAAGAATTCAAACAAGAATTCCTTCGGATTTTTGATAGGCGGCGGATATCCCAGGTGGTGGATAATGAACTACTCGACTTGCGACAAGGGAATCGAGATCTAATAGCGTACCTAGTCCAGTTCAACAAGCTGGTGGTCGAGACTGATTGGCCAGAAAGCAAGAGAGCTGCGGTGTTTTATCGTGGGTTGAGAGATGAATTAAAAGATACGTTGGCTCAAATTCCAAATCGACCCACAGAGATTTCGGCACTAATAGACTTAGTCTTGGAGATAGACTTTCGTCAGGGAGAAAGAAGAAGAGAAAAGAAGAAAGATTTTAGAATCATTACTCCAAGATTTGACAGAGCTCGATCTGATGGCACGAGAAGTACATAGACCCAACAAGGAACTGAACCAATGCAGATTGGAACAATCAGAGGCCCCCTAACTAAGGAAGAGAAGGACAAGAGAAGAGCTGGTAATTTGTGTATGTACTGTGGATCCGGGGGGCATTTCATTAGAAATTGTCCAAAAAAGCCCAGAAACACCTACAAGCCGAAGGAAAACTAACGGCACCACCTGTGGGAGGATGCGAATCAAGAAATAACTCCAAAGGAACACCAAGTAGCGAACACGCTACAATCGGCTGCTCCACATTTGAACCTGTCCATGGAAGCGAGATTCAGGGAGACCATTTTGACAGAGGTATCAGTTATGATCGACTCCGGAGCTACAGGGAAGTTTTGTGACTTAAGGTTTGCGGCTAAGGTAGGCATTCAAGCTATCAAGAAGAGTAAGAGTGAGCCCGTCCGAGCGGTGGATGGGACCAACCTTTCGTCAGGACCAATCGTAAGTCACACGGAGGCAATTCAATTGATTTCAGGTGATGGGCATCAGGAAAGGATTCAGTTTAATCTAATAGATGCGCCACAATTTCAATTAATTCTAGGTCTTCCGTGGCTTACTGAACACAATCCTACAATCGACAGGAGTTCCAGAACTATTGTGATGAACTCGAAGTATTGCCATGAGAATTGTTTTGGTGCAGTGGAGAAATCTTTGGAAGGTAATCCGGCCTTATCTCTATGTTCCCTTGGGCATTCCATGTGCGTAATAAATACTACAGAAGTCCCTGAAGAATACAGAGAGTTCCAAGATGTGTTTAATGAAGAGGAGGCCGAGCAGCTACCTCCACATCGAGTGTATGACTGCAAGATAGATCTGGAACCGGGTTCACACTTGCCATGCAGTCGCGTTTATGCGCTGACAGAAAAGGAAAACCATCATTTAAAAGAGTACTTGGATAAGTATCTTGCAAATGGATTTATTCGGCCCTCCCAGTCTCCTGTCTCGTCTCCATTTTTTTTCGTGTCAAAAAAGGAGGGAGACTTAAGGACGTGTATTGACTACAGGGCGATCAATAAAATTACCAAGAAAAATCGGTACCCAGTGCCATTAATCTCTGTACTCTTGGATCAAGTTAAAGGAGCCCAAATTTACACCAAATTAGACCTGAGGGGCGCCTATCATTTAGTCCCAATGCGCGAAGGTGATGAGTGGAAGACGGCATTTCAGACTAGATTTGGGCTTTTTGAATATCAAGAAATGCCCTATGGGTTGTGCAATGCCCCGGCTGCCTTCCAGCACTTCATCAATGACATCCTGAAGGAATTTATAGACCAGTGTGCAATTGTGTACATAGATGACATTTTGATTTACTCATCTGATGTGTCAAGACACCATGAGCAAGTAAAAGGGGTTTTGAGGAGATTGCAAGAGCACAAATTATTCGTGAAATTGGAAAAGTGCGCCTTTGATGTGTCACAAGTGGAGTTTTTAGGGTTTGTCCTCTCGCCTTCTGGAATATTGATGGATCAGAGAAAAGTGGAAGCAGTAATGAACTGGGAGTCTCCTGCAAGTGTAAAAGAAGTCCAAAGCTTCATTGGATTTGCCAATTTCTACCGGAGATTTATTGGTGAATTCTCCAGGAAGATTCTCCCTCTTAACAAATTACTGAGAAAAGGAATCAAGTTCGAATGGACAAAAGAGGCCGAGGAAGCTTTTCAATCTTTGAAGACGGATTTTACCACAGCACCAGTCCTGTTGCATGCTGATCCTACTGAACCCTTCTATGTGGAGACGGATGCATCTGATCAAGCGGTGGGTGGAGTATTATCCCAACGACACAAAACCACAGGTCAGTTACACCCGGTCGCTTATCGCTCCAGAAAATTTACTTCGGCCGAGATTAATTACACCATCACGGAGAAGGAGTTGCTAGCTATTAAGGATGCCTTTAAGGAGTGGCGACATTACCTGATGGGGGCTCAACATCAAGTGACTGTGTTTACGAATCATCGTAATCTAAAGTTCTTAAAGACTGCCAGAACCCTTACTCCTAGACAGTTGAGGTGGTCTTTGTATTTTGCGGACTACGATTTCCTGATCACGTATTGTCCTGGAGCCCAGAATGGGAAGTCGGATGCGCTGTCCAGAATAGGCACAGAAGCACAGAACACCCTTACAGAGAATGAACCAATCATACCGAGTGCAAAGATTATTGGAGCCACCACCTCAATCAGTCTAGAAGAAGATGTCGCGAAAGCCATGAGTCCAGAGGCCAGGCAGGATTGGGCAAAGGAAGATCCAAATAGAGAGATTATCCGGCAACTACCTTACCATCGAAAGGCCTTGTATGTTCCCACAGTTGAATTGTAACAACAAATCATGCGAGAATGCCACGATGATAAATTAGCTGGTCACAAAGGAGAAGCCAACACCGAGGAGTTGATAAAGAGACACTATTGGTGGCCAAGGATGGCTTCAGGGGTAGTTGGAACGGCAGGCCCCAAGAGGTCTATTGCAGCCCTTGCCCACTCCTCCGTACCCATGGCATACAGTCACATTAGATCTCATTACAGACTTACCTAATAGTCAGGGGTTTGATACTATCCTAGTGGTGGTAGATGCTTTTTCCAAGATGGCCCATTTTACTGCTCTAAAGGGGGTTCCTTTTGCCAAACAGTTAGCTGCCCATTTCAGCTCTCAGATTGTAAAGATACATGGAATACCGAAAATAGTGATCTCAGACAGAGGTTCTCAGTTTGTGTCTCACTTCTGGAGGGCCTTTATGGAAGGGTTAGGAACTAAAGTTAGATTCTCCACTAGTTATCATCCAGAGACTGATGGGCAGACAGAGAGGGTGAACCAAGAATTAGAACAGTATCCTGCACTATTCCTTTTAAAAGAGGAGGGAGATTGGTCGGATTATTTGTGGACGGCAGAATTTGCCCACAATAATGCGAAGAACAGCTCGACAGGTTACTCCCCCTTTTATCTAAATTATGGCAGGCATCCAAATGCAACGATTCGGCAAACTGATATCTCAGTCCCAGCAGTTAGAGAAGCAGTATCGCATTTGCACCAAATACAGCTAAGGGCAGTAGATAATCTTACCAGAGCTAAGGAAAAGTATAAGGGCTATGCTGATAGGAAAAGAAGAGAAGGGCCAACTCTGAATACAGGAGATCCAGTCTGGTTAAGCAGTAGGAACTTAAGGCTAAAAGGTAAATGGAAATTTCAGGCCCGATTCATTGGCCCCTATCTGGTGGAATAAAAAATCAATCACGTCACCTACCGAGTAAAGTTACCACCTAAGTTAAAGATTCACCCAGTTTTCCATGTTTCCTTGTTAAAGAAAGCTTCCGCAGATCTTAGAGTTAAAACCCCTCCAAAACCAATTCAGTTAGAGACGGGAACTGAGTTCGAGGTAAAAGAAATGTTAGACTCCAAAAGGTCCAGAGGGAAACTGTACTACTTAATTGACTGGAAAGGTTATGGTCCAGAGGAGCGGTCTTGGGAACTGGAAGGGAATGTTCATGCTCCTAGGTTAATTAGGTCTTTTCATCAATGGTTCCCCACAAAGCCGAGAAGGAAAGGAGCTACCTTGTTGGGGGGTACTGTCAGAACCGCAAAATCTGATGCGAGTATTTGCGCAGTGTATTCCTTGACAAAGGAACAGTAGTTCCCTAGCTGCAGTACATGGACCGGACTGGTCCGCTACTGGAGACATAAGATGGCACCTGAGATGGCCACCAAGGTAGAACTAGAGGTGAGCGGTCTAGTCTACGAGCCCAAAGCTGCAGGAGATTAGGTGAGCGGCGTGAGCGCCTCTGTAACAACGCACTTCCCTGAGGTTTTCAGTCAGGGAGGTCGTTATAGTTTGCGCTTATTCCCTAGAGTTTCTAGTCCCGTAAAAAAGTGTAATATTTCCCCTAGTTTGGTATTCGGAGAGCAGAAGACAAAAATTACAGAGTAACTCGGCTCCAGTGTCCGGGGCGAGTTATTTCCTGGAGCTGAAGGTTTGAGGAGTTAGAAAGCGTGTCATTGTTCGTCAGCTTGAAGGAGGTCATCAAGTTCACATTCGAGCAGCAGAAGAATAAACGGCAGAGCTCAGAGCTAAGTAAAAACTGTCACGAAGTTTGAGAAATAATATAGTGAAACTTACCGGAGCAGCAGTCGAGTGTTTTATTGAACCTGAAGAGAAAAGGACAGAATAGTTTCAATTCATTAGAGACTTGAATGAATAATAAAACGTTACTTGTAAATTTGTAAATACTTACTTGAACCGAATTCGTGCTAAACAGGAAACCTGTGACAGGAAGAAAAAGGAATTAGCTAACTTCTTAAGATACCACGGAATTCTAATTAAAGACTGAATGTAAATTGTAAATATTCACCTGAACTGAAGTCATGTGCTCAGAAAGACCTGTAAGAGAAAAAACAGGGTTGGATGAGAAGACACATTAAAAAGACAGCAGCTTAACGAACAGAGAGAAATCACAGAAACCCAATTAAGTATTTACTCCTCGGTTAGTGAAGTAAGTGCACTTACAATAAAATTAATAAGACTAACTAGAATAGAACAGGCTGGTGGAACTAATGTTTGTTTTCTTCTATCAGTAGCAACTAACTGATGAGGAAGACAGAATCTCACTAATAATCAGAAGAGAAGCAAGGTCCAGGAGAACTAGGGTGGGTGAGATACACAGCAGAATAATTCTAGAGTATAGAGGTAAAGGTAGTAATGTTGTATTAATTTTCAGGTTCCACTGAAAGAATAGACGACGTCCGCAGATAGCTGACAGAAGGAACCAGTCTCTTCTCTGTTTGGTATTTTATCCAATTCCCCTGTCCCCCAAGGTAATGATTTGGAGGTTCTGAGTAAAGACTTACAAACATTGCCGAGCGGGATTTGGGACCTAGCATCTCTGTTCCCATGCAAGAACTGGTAAGCCATATTAGAGTATAAGTTAAAGTTCTGACATCACCTCCTTATGGATATTCCAAATCTTTCTATTCCCTTCTATTCCCTTTCCTTTATGATCTGTTCTTCTCCTATAGGGCTTAGCACTCGCAAATCAGGACTTACCCTCACTGCTCCACTTTCTCCTCACTCATCCACTCCTATATAGAGGAGGGCAGGTCTATTGCTGCCAGGACTCAATCTTCAGCTCCGCTCTGCTGTTAGGACTCTGGTCTCTTCCGTTGACCTCCGTAAGTCGATCTTTTTCCAGCAGGAATGGGCGGAGAGGAAGAGGGGCGGCCAGCCGGGGCCAGACGGGGCCAGCCGGGGCCGGGGCTTTCCTTCCTCAGCTCCCAGCTCTCCCGCCCCTTGCCTCTCTCTTGCCCACCGGAACCAGAGCCGTCGTCCGTGAGGGGTCGCCGGAGGCCCGGGGCCGAGGCACAGAGTCACAGCGCAAGGCAAGGCAAGGCAAGGTAAGGCAAGGTATCGCACAATCTCGGCCTCGACCGCGGCCAAATATGCCAAAAAAATGCCACCGCCGCTGCCGCTGCCGTCAATTTCCGTCAATCTCCTCTGCTGTGCTGCATCTTAGCTCAGCTCCACTCCGCGGTCTCCTGCACTCAACTCGAATGCTCGACCGCCTCACGCTTCACACTGCTCACTAGCGCTCCTGTGGGAATTGAATACGGAAGAGCAAAAACATTAATTTGAATAATAAATTTTGCCTACTCCCTATTTTATCATATTCTTGATGTTATTAATATCTTTGTACCATACTTGTCTAACAATAGTGATCTCTACCAACATAATTCCAGTGACTTCTCTTATAAAGCATTGCAACTGACTGCGCCAATACTAAGTGCAAAGTCATATGATTCACAATACGTTCAATGTTAAACATAGTGTAAGAAAGTGGGCTAGTAACGTGGGTGGTTGTGAGACCACCACAAAAAATAAGGCCAAAAAAGCTTGTCAGGGTAAAACACAGTTTGATCATTTAAACCTGGGTTAAATCTCCTAGTTTCTACGGTGCATAGTAGATGGGCTTAATTTAGTAAAATGTGTAAGCATTTAGCAGTAACTAAATAGTTAAAAAGTCACAAAATAACACAAGAGAAAATCGACAACCAATTACTAAACAAACGTAATGAGCAAACTGACACAAAAACAACAACATTCCAACAAGGGAAACCTGAGATACTCATTTTTAAGATGTAAGGCAAAAAGCTCCAAACAAAAGTAAAGCTCCAATCAGTAGTAATTGTTTGCAGTTGACTGGACGCTAAGTGCAACTATTGTCTACCTGTGATAGAGCGTGGGTCACATACACCAGGCTTGCCTTGGTCAAAGATTTTAATTTCTTACTTATTCTCAAAATACTCTAGACAGTCATGGTCATGTCTTCCAAATCCTCTTAAAGCCTGATATCTTCTGGATGAGGTCCTGTTCAAGCTTTTGGTTTAGGCTGGAACTGCTCTGAGTGGGAGAAATTTCGATTTTGCAGTCACTGAAGGCCTGGCATCCATTGGATGGATTTCATTCCTTTGTTAAGTCAATAATTCTACCTTCAGACTTAGGGCTCCATTAGGATGGCGGGCGGAAAAAGTCCGCCCGCCACCCTAACGGAGATCGGGACCGCCCGCCTAAAGGGCGGGGGTCCCGACATTGGCATTACGATGCACCCGCCACAGTGGCGGGTGCATTCCTCAAATTAACATTGTGGCGGGTGGTGCTCACTGCACCGCCCGCCACAATGTTAAAAACAAATGCATGCATTTGCATAATCGAAGCGGCAGGCACCGCGCGGTGCCTGCCGCTGCGATTATGCAAATGCAGGGGGGTACCAGAGGTACCCCCCCGTGTGCCACCCCCCTTTGGCCGTCACTCTGGGGGCCCACAGGAGCCCCCCAGAGTGAACACCGCATGCCTTTCCGTGGCATTGAAAAATGCCTATTCTAATATGGCTGGCGGTGTCTGATAGACACCGCCACCATGTTATCCCTTTTCCGCCCCGGCCGCAAGTCGACCGGGGCGGAAAACAGGTGGGCTGTGTTTCCCACCGCTGGGGTCCCCTCCGCCATCGTAATATGGCGGGGGGGAATGCGGGGAAGGATGTCGGGCGGATTGCCTCCACCAGGGTGGCGGTGGCCACCGCTACCCTGGCGGAGGCAATCCGCCCGACATCCTAATGGAGCCCTAAGTGTTTTTATGGAACTCAAAGTCCTCAGGAGTGCATGCCTTGAGCTATTTCCAACTAAGTCCTCTCAAAATCTGACATTTTTACTTCAAGGTCCCACTGATGAGTTGGAGCTATTCAAAGTCGAGCCGAGTCAATAGCCGAGTGGATGACGACCAGCCGCCTGAAACTGAACTCAGACAAGACGGAAGTCCTCATCCTGGGTTCCTCGCCCTCCGCCTGGGACGACTCCTGGTGGCCCCCCGCCCTGGGCAGCGCACCCAAACCGACAGACCACGCACGCAACCTGGGCTTCATCTTGGACTCCTCCCTCACCATGACCAGACAAGTCAACGCCGTCTCCTCATCATGCTTCAACATCCTGCGCATGCTACGTAAGATCTTCCGGTGGATCCCCACCGAGACCAGGAAGACGGTCACCCAGGCCCTCGTCACCAGCCGACTGGACTACGGCAACGCCCTCTACGCCGGAACCACCGCCAGGCTCCAGAAGAGACTCCAGCGGATCCAGAATGCCTCAGCCAGACTCATCCTCGACATCCCACGACACAGCCACATCTCCGGACATCTGAGAGACCTGCATTGGCTCCCCGTCAACAAGAGAATCACCTTCCGCCTCCTCACCCACGCACACAAAGCCCTACACGATCAAGGCCCTAGCTACCTCAACAACCGCATCAACTTCTACGCTCCCAAACGACATCTCTGATCAGCCAGCCACGCCCTCGCCGCCGTCCCCCGCATCCGAAGAACGACAACAGGAGGAAGGTCCTTCTCCTACCTGGCCGCCAAGACCTGGAACTCCCTACCGACCGACCTGCGCCTGACCCAAGACCACCTCTCCTTCAGGAAGAAGCTCAAGACCTGGCTATTCGAGCAGTAGCAGCACTCCCCCCCCTAGCGCCTTGAGACCCTCCGGGTAAGTAGTGCGCTATATAAATGCCTGTGATTGATTGATTGATTGAAAGTCTTAAAATGCTCTAAGTCTCAACTTTTTAGAGTTTCTAGAGCAGCTCCTCTTGTTTACTTGCAAGGCTACCACAACATTTGAGACAGCACTTAAGGGCAAGGCCTTGCTCCAGTGAGGTCCAGTTCAGTTCCAGTTGCTACTGGTCAGCTAAGCCTTTAATGAAAAAGGCCTCTTACAACTTTTGTGTCCCTGTAGCCAGACAGGAGGTCAGCGAAGTGTCAGCAGGTCCAGCCCTTCAGGTCTACACACAGGTCTCAAAAAGTGGGTCAAGTCTCTATTGTTCTTTTGCAGGTCCAGAAAGGGTTTTTGTGAGCTCTGTTCAAGGTGCCAGCTAAGTATGTTTCCAGTTGGTAGTGGTCACTCCTACACACTTCCTAACCAATTAGAATACAGTTCCAATGAGGAGACCTTACCACATGTTCAGGTTACTGCAAACTATCAGACAGTACACTATTTTGAGACAAATACGTAATGGCAGATTTTTTCTGCCCCTGAAGGGAATTTGTGTTCTAGGCAGGGGTGTGTGTTGCCAAATTAGAAGTTCCCTCCTTCTCAACTACAAGAAACTGGTTCTGGGACCAATTTCCCCTCTCAGTGGGCTAGTGCCAAACTGGCTACAGAGGGGCTATAAAACAAAAATCTTCTCTTAACTATGTCTACCTTTACATCTAATTGAGAATGAACCTACATCATCCTCCCATTCAAGTTAATGGAGTTCCTGGACTCTCCCCAGTTGTCCTTCTGAGCTATTGCATAACTCACACCCAGATCTTCCTATAGAAAGGTCTAAGCCAGTGGGGTCACTTTGATCGAATAAACAGAGGGTCTATGATTCAAATGACCAAGTAAATGGAGGCTTTACAACACATAGAGTCCACAGATATGAATTCAGTTACTTTTATAAGTAACCCGTCGTGGGGAGGTGAGGAAGCGACAATGATCACATGGATGACTGCTGTAGCGGACCAACTATGGGCGGAAAAAGAGAAACTTGAAACATGGGATATTGAGATGATAAGAGAAAAGGAGTAACCCTATCCACAGTTTCTCAAACCGAATGCTGGAGACTGACAGTTTAAGAGGGTCAATGAAGAAGGCGATAGGGGAAGACAGAAACTAACGAAAAGTCCACAAATGGGCAATAACACTAAAAATCAGCAATTGGGTCTTGAAAGGGGCAAGGAGTAGCTCAATTACCCCTTTAAGGGACAATAATACCCTTTAGGCTGATAACTATACTGAAGCCAAGGAGAGCAAAACTCTTGGCAAGGGGCGACCAATCGGTCCCCCCGAACGTATGGCAGAGTACCACGATCCCCCCGGGAAGCCATCTTGGGCGGGAGGCGAGTCTCGGCTGGTATGCCCGAAGCGGCGTAGCCGGGGCGCGCCTTTTTCCCGCCCTAGAGTGGGTTGGCCTAGACACTGACGCGGCTGGCCACGCCCTGGGGGCAGGCAGGGGCGGGTTTACGCCCGCCCTGAAGACGGATAAAAGGAGGAACAAGACCGGAAAGCATCCTCTTGTTCCTGTGCTCTGAAGCTGCACCTCCTCGCTGCACGTGAGCTCGAGACGGAACGAAGAGCCATTTTTGAGCGTTGTAATCTTTCTCGTTTGTTTTACAGATACTCGGTCGGAGAATGCCGAAGAAGGCGGGAAAGCGAATGACTACCGAACAGATGCTGCGTGTTCTCATGAAGGAGATGACCGACCTAAAGAGGCGGATGGATAAAAATGAGGAAGGGGGCCCGAAACGTCCTTTGGAGGGAACGGCCCCGGGAGGAAAAGGCAAGAGGCCCAGGAGAGGAGCAGCTGGGGGGGAAACCCCGGGTCCCAGTGCCCCGCTCGAAGCACCCACTCCTGTGCCGGAGGAAGGGAATCCGATTCCCGTGGTGGTCACCCCCGTGTCCGGGGAAGACATGCCGCCCGAGCTGGCAGCACAAGTAGCAGCGTGGTTGGGTAAAAGTAGCAAGGGCGCCACGGCTGTCGACGCGCAGGTGTTAATGAAGCAACTGCGGGAAACTCGTGAAGCAGCAAAGGTATCCACGCCGGCTGCGGTCGTAGAGAAGCCACAGGGGACGGTTTTATTCGCAGAGACAGCGTCCAGTTCAGGTAAGCGGCCATTGCCGATTGCGAGGGAAGAGTCGGCTCCCTCTCGAAGGGAGAGGTTGGGTCAGCATGTTCCTTTAGCTATTAAAGAAAAGATATGGGCAGGGGAATATGTAAACATCTTCTCGTTGCTTACTGATCATTATGAGATGGAGCATGTTAAAGGGCAGAAGGATCTCATGCATCCGAGTGTTTGGCGCGCAAAGATGGCCGCCTTTAAGGTTAATGAAAACGTTGGCAATTGGGGCAAGGCATGGGGGATTTTCACATCGATCTTGGGAGAACGGAGGCCCGAATTGCTACCCGAATTGCCGAGTTATCAGTCAAGGATCATGGGGTACTCGGTATCACACGAGGTTAATCATTGGTTTTGCTATGATAATCTTTTCAGAAAAGCAAAAGAACATGATAAAAACTTAACTTGGGATTGTTATGATTCTGTGTCCTGGTCCAAAATGAAGGAGACTGGTATGTTGAAAGTGCCATTAGTAGGGAGTAATGTGGGCGAATCCTCCCGTCAGTATGCGGGGACGCCTTTTCGATCAGGTACGGGTACCGACAATCACTCGAGGCCTACCGGTAATACAGGTAAAAAGGGGGTTTGTTGGAATTTTAACAGGAGTAAATGTACTAGGCCCCAGGGATCGTGCAAATTTAAACACGAGTGTAGTGGGTGTGGGCAATCATCCCATCCTGAGTCCACGTGCAGAGCCAAAACGGGTGATAACGGGGGTAGAGGAGGTGCCAAACAGGTCTAACATAGTCCGAGGGGCGCCTTTACCTACCCCGATTGATACCTTGGCAATGATTCCCTGGCTCAGTGAATACCCGGATCGTGCTTCCGCTGGGGTGTTGCGGAACGGGTTTTCATATGGTTTCCGCATCCCAGTGGGGGACTTTCAGGGTGTGGAAAAATGCAAAAATCAGATATCGGTCTTGCAGCATACGACCGTGGTACAGGAAAAGATCCGGAAGGAGGTTACTCGAGGTCGAGTCGCCGGTCCGTTTAGTGTACCCCCGGTTGCTAACTTTGTCTGTTCGCCTTTAGGGGTGGTCCCCAAGAAGGACCCGGGTGAGTTTCGGCTGATACATAATTTGTCAGCCCCACGTGGTCTTTCCGTAAACGAAGCGATAGACCCGGAAATGTGTTCGGTACGGTACGCATCTTTCGATGAGGCCGTGGCCATTTTGAATCGCCTGGGGCCCGGGGCGCTGATGGCAAAATCTGATATCGAGTCAGCGTTCCGGTTGCTCCCGGTACATCCAGACGATCAGCGTCTACTGGGTTTCATGTTTCAGGGTCAGTATTATATGGATAGATGTATGCCGATGGGATGCTCAATTTCTTGTGCCTATTTCGAGAAATTCAGTAGTTTTCTACAATGGGTCTTCACAAAGAAGACGGGTTTTCAACATGTGATGCATTATCTCGATGATTTTTTGTTCCTGGGGGCAGCCGGGGATCCGGAATGTGGGCAAGCTTTGGCTGCATTTTGTGTTTTAATGAATCAGTTTGGCGTGCCATTGGCACCAGGTAAGACGGTGGGTCCTTCGACTTGCCTCGAGTTTCTGGGGATCGAGTTAGACTCCGGAGAAGGTTGTTTCCGTTTACCAAGTGATAAAGTGTTAAAGTTCAGGGCATCCCTGCAAATGTGTTTGAAGGAAGCTAAGGTTAAGCTGCATCAGTTACAGCAGTTAGTGGGCCAGTTGAATTTTGCCCTGAGAGTTATACCTATGGCCCGCCCCTTTTCCCGTTCGATCGCTCAAACCATGGGCGGATTGAAGGAGGGCCATCATCGCACGAGGCTCTCGGCCGAGGTCCGCCAGGACATGCGCATTTGGTTGGCATTTCTGGCGGATTTCAATGGTCGAGTCGTCTGGAATAAACCAGCCGTGTCCTCTGAGGAGCTGGGGCTGTGGACAGATTCAGCAGGGAGTGTAGGTTTTGGTGCCATTTTCGGTGCTCGATGGTCTGCACAAAAATGTCCGGCATGGTGGCATAACAGTGGACTGACAAGTAACATTGCTTTCCTGGAACTTTTCCCCATTTTCGTGGCCCTGAGAACGTGGCCCGAGGGGTTCAGAGATCACTCTGTGGTATTTTGGTCTGACAATATGACCGTGGTTGAGTGTATCAATAGTCAGGCAGCACGATGCAAATGGGTTTTGAGGCTGCTCAAGGAAATCGTATTACTGTGTATGCAACTGAATGTGTTGTTCAAAGCAAGACATGTCCCTGGGGTCATGAACCAGGCGGCTGATGCCCTTTCTCGTTTTCGTATGCAGGCCTTCTGGGGTTTTCTGCCCACAGCGGACCCGGAGCCGGCACCCTTTCCCGAAGCTCTTTGGTCTCTCGGTGCCCCGAACTTCGTAACCTCGTGGGAGAGAGTTTAGCACCCAGGACGAGGAAGGCATATGAAGGGGCGTTCCGGTCCTATTTAGCCTTTTTGGGGACTGCTAGAGAGGAGCTTTGGGGCCAGGAGGAAGGGGTTGTGAACTTTCTGATGTCATTACATCTGGCAGGGAAAACGGTGGCCACGGCCCAGAGGCATCGGGCTGCCATTTCCTTTGTTGCTAGGGCTCATGGGATCCAGGACCCGACAGCGTCTTTCGTTGTGCAAAAAGCGCTACGTGGGTGGCAACGCCTTGAGGGTCGCAGAGTAGATGAGAGGCGCCCGATAGGTTTGGATAGGTTGGCCCAGTTATTATCCAGACTCCCTACAACATGTTCGTCTCAGTTTGAGACAGTGTTATTCCGAGCCGCTTTTACGTTGGCATTTCATGGGGCTATGCGGGTAAGCGAATTAGTGGCAAGGAACAAGCAGGATGTGACGGGAGGACTGCGCGCAGAGCACGTTCAGATCAGAGGGGAGACGATGACTGTCTCGTTTGTGAGGTCCAAAACCGACCAGAGTGGGATGGGTGACTGCATAATTATACGCAGGATTCCCGGGTCGTCCATGTGCCCAGTGAAGTGTTTAGAGGATTATTTAACACAAAGGGTGGCATCATGGGGGGGGACCTTGTTGAGACACGCTGACGCCACCCCACTGACAAGGTTTCAGTTTCAGCGGGTGCTTGCGATGTCGATTACAGCTGCGGGCTTGAACCCGGGTGAATTTGGGACCCATTCCTTTCGGATAGGGGCTGCTACAGAGGCTACAGCCAGGGGTCTGAATGTGGAACAAGTTAAACGTGTGGGGCGTTGGTCCTCCAATTGTTATAAAAGGTATGTGCGTTTGCACATGTTGTGAAGCCGTAATGATGTACTCACGCTTCTTGTTTTTGTTTGGTTTTCAGTTACGCAAGCCTACGAGGCGGGGCGGACTATGCAGTCGACCCAACACCGGGCCAGCGGTCAGACATCACCGGCTGTTAAAAAGGAGGTGTGGGTCGTGGGCCACTCATACGTGAGGCGTGCCGCGGACGTATTCAAGGCAGGTGACATGGTGCACGTGGCTGGGGAATACGGGTACAGGGTGTCCTTCTACGGAAAGGGCGGTCTCTGTATTGACCAGTTCCAATCATTTTTCGAGGGTTTGCTAGGGCGGACGAGGTCACCGCCGTCTGTAGTCATAGTACATCTTGGGGGCAATGATTTGGTCACCACTGGTAGACGACTTCTCCTGGAAGCAATGCTTTCCACTGTAAGTTGGTTAGCGAGGAGAGTTCCAGGGTGCACGATTGCATGGTCCCATATGATCCCACGGAAAGTGTGGCGGGGGGCTTTTTCGGTGTCTGCTTTAAATCACTCTGTGAGAAAAATTAATAACAAAGTAAGTAGGTTGTTCCGTGCCAATGCACTGCATTCTATCGCGCATGGATGTATTAATGATGACAGTATGTACTTGGGGGATGGTGTTCATTTGTCTCGGATGGGGAATGAGTTACTCATAGGAGACTTCATAGCTTGGCTGAAGACGTTAAACATGACCTTTAGGTAGGAGTGTGGTGGGGGGTCCGGATAGCCGGTCAACTATCCGGACCTGTGGCGGTAAGGTCATGATCGGTGAGCACTAATTGGAAGATCCCTATGAGTGGGCGTCACCCATTACGGATGGGGGCGCTCGGGGGAGGTGGCCATTGGCCCCTCAACGGGGAGGCGGTCCCTTCTAAGGATGGGTCGCCGAAAGGAAAGGGAAGGCGGTCAAGGCCCCTTCATGGGTAGGAGGGGTTACAGCCCCCTCCTGGGGAATTTCCCGGGGCCAGTACGTCTGCGACGGCAGATGTGGTAAGTTGTGTGGGGTTTGGTGGGGGGTCTACGCTACCTTCTAGATACCTCACACGAGTCCTCGTACGACCTTTAAGTGGCGTCGAGTTTTATTGGGGCCCCCGTCAAGTCAAGGGAAATTGGTAGTTGCACTTGAGGTAAGCCTCCGTGCCGCCCCTCACAAGTGAGGGGGATATGTCTGGGTTAGGGATCTTGACACCGGTTACGACCTTGCCGTTGGCCCTTAAACGTTAGGATGTACAATTTCAAAAGTTAAGTAAATGTTTGGTAGGATGTTAGTTCGGCTAGGAGAACCTTTGTACTAGAGGATATGTTAAGGTTAGCCAAACATCGCAATGTGGTAATGAAATTGTACATAATATGAAACTGTTTATTTTAATGTTTTAATTTTGTTTCATATTTTAATAAATACGGCCCGGGAGGGTCACTCCCTCCCGTCTCCAAAAACTTCAGAATTGTTTCCGGTTTCCCATCCTTGGGGATTGTGTTGAGAGGGGGTGGCGGGTATCTCAGCCATATTACTTAAAGTCGAACTGGTCCTGGCTACCGAGTGCCTTAAATGTCAGGACAGACAAAGGTGT
>NW_028246065.1:0-1000 GCF_964263255.1 Lissotriton vulgaris | reverse complement strand
CTCGACGGCGTTCGGCGTCGAGGGCGAGGAAAACCCCTCCGCTGTCATCTCGCAGACCTTCGACATCGAGATTGGATGCAGCTCCGCCGTCGTCTAGAAGACACTCGGCGTCAAGTGAGAGACATCCTCCGTCGTCGGTTTCTCATCGCCGTTTGACGTCGAGACAGCACTCACCTGTTTCTCATCGGCACCGGTCGCCGTCAAGACGGCGTTCGACATCGAGCAGATAGCAGGAGCCTAGATCGACGTCTGAAGTGCGTGCAGGTTCGACGTCGAGAGCACGTTCGACGTCGAGGCAGGCCTCGGTGAGGTCTGGAGATGGATCGGTGGTCCTGGTGACGGTGTCAGCCTCACGCCATTCATCCTCTAACTCTTCCAGGAAGGCTGCTTCAAGGTCGGCCACTCCGGAACCTGCTACCCACGTCCACAAGTCTCCTTCAAGAGGAAAAGAGACTCCTGCTGCAGTTCAGCTGTCCCCAAGATGGCAGCTGCCCTTAAGTCACTGGCAGGACACTGGGGCAACAAGGAGGATGCAGGAGTATGCCAGTTCTGTGCATAGGTCTCCTCTTCAAAGACTGGTGGACGAAGCGTACAGAGTGAGCCCTCCTAGACACATGCATGAGAGGTCTCCGGAAAGAAGGCACTACAGATCTCGTTCTTCGAGACGTGAGGAACACTCAGTCAGATCGCGAGAAAGGAGGCGTAGTGCACACCGACTAAGTAGGAGAACACCGTCTACTTCCTCGACTTCATCTGCCCGGTCCTGCAGGAGGGATTACTCCCCCACACTATCGGACAGCCCAATTTCCAGGGTCTCTCCCATAGATGTCATCAACACCTACCATGAGGTTCTGCAGAGAGGTGCGCAGAAGCTCAATATTGAGATGTCTGTCCCGCAAGTCACGACAACAGTGATTTTCGAGACTCTCCATCAGAAGACGGCGTCTCAACCTTTGCTTCCATTGGTTCCTGGGATCCTTGACCCAGTCACGAACACTTT